>NW_017257528.1:0-457 GCF_001594055.1 Mycetomoellerius zeteki | reverse complement strand
TCACATTATTGTAACGAACGATACCAAGTTTATAGAACTAAGATTGAAAGTCTAGAAGGAAAGTAATTCTACCGAATAGAAAATAAGTATATACGGGTACTTTGCGAAGACTGGGACTGTCAACAGAGTCGAAATTCCGTGTAGTAATAGTTGCGCGGTCTTGCGATAGTTGGTGCTGGCATATGTTAGATAAGGACAGATGTATGCGTTTAAGTGAGATAGAACGATATATAATATAATGTAAGAAATGAATCAAAGATGCCACTATTATCGAATTTGGAATTTAAAAAGTCTGCATTATCGACCTCGATCAAGTTCGGTAATCGGTTTAGGATCCCCTTAAAAGACAACCGTAGCTGTCCCCAGCGCTCACCTCAGTGCGCCATATCTACATACGTCGTCCTGACATGACCCATTTTCGGAGCATTTAGTGTCTAGAGTTTTTCAAATTTCGCTT
>NW_017257527.1:47474-50075 GCF_001594055.1 Mycetomoellerius zeteki | reverse complement strand
TCTTCGCGCATCCTTTTCTTTGCAGCAACTTGGGGCAGTTTTGAAAGGTTATTGTTATTTATTTAAAGATTTCGTTTGTGTTTAAAAAAAAGTGTATTTAAATAATCTTTCGATAAATACGGTAAAGATTTGAGTTAAAATCGAGGTGCTTATTTGACAGCACGTACGGTGCAAGACTGATTCTTTCTGAAATATTGATTCTTTTTACGGGAATTATAATATAATATTTGTAGTAATTGAATAATTAATGTGTAACATATTTAAAGTATATAAAAGCAAATAAGTAAGAAAATATAATTATAAAAAGGTCTCTATTTAACTGCTAATTTGGTTTTAAAAGCATAAATGTTTAACTTCATTTAATTACTTTTAAACATTAATTTATTGACTTTTCTTACATTAAAATTTCTTTTATCTTTTGATACCAATATTGTCTTTTCAGCTTTTGATACTATATTTTTTTAATTTTTCCGTGTATTTTTAAACATCAAAATATATGTATATAAATATAAAGAGTCATATGAACATATATAATTATATATCAAATATATATTTAGTCTTCTCCTTTTTTAACAATTATGCATTGATTCTTTTTTTATACAGTAATTCGTATGACAAATAACACTAATGAGAAAACATAAAAGATATTTAGAAAGATAATTTTCGTATTGTTTCTTTTTTTTTAAAACACAAGTTTGGAGAAACTTAAAAGAATTGCTCACATATAATTATGTATAATGTTGTATAATTTATTATATTCTTTATTATGTTAATTCTTTTTACATATTATTTTTCATTTATAAATTATGTTTATGCATAAGTTTATTTATAATTATATATTATCCTTTATAATCCTTCTTTATTATATTAGCCGTTATTTATAGATTGTAATAATACTATATCTGATGAAAAAGTTTATTAAACATTAAAATTGTCTCATTTATTGTCCCTGCGCTTTTTATGTTGTGTGAATGCAGGGTATATTATATTGTAGGATATATATATATATATATTTTATAATTCTACGTTACAGTATATTCTCTGTTGCTATACATAATAAAAAAAATCGATAGAGGTTAAATGCGTGCGTGTAACAAAGGCTGCGTTCAGCAGAACGTTTGTTTTGCAACTGTTGGAAGTTTCCTTCGCGCTAATTGGATCATACTTTTAGATCTAGAAGAATGGTCCTATCTCAGCAGACAATCATAAAATGGTTGCAAAACTGTTGAGTCTGCTGAACGCAGCCAAAGACAACATTATTTTGTCTTTAGGTTGACAGCACTGGATGCCGAACCGTTAGAAAAGGAGCGAGAAGGCAAAGAATTAAGCGGGGAGCACAGACTTTTGCATAACGCATAACACGAAATGCATAAGAAAATGTACCAATCAAAGTCCTTCGTTTTCTTCTTTTCCATGAAATAAAGAATTCTGAATGGTTGAATTTCTTATGCTTTATGTGTTATGCGTTATGCAAGAGTCTGTGCTCCCCGCTTTAGAGAGAAACATTTGCAAACTGCACACACCATGTTATGGCTCCTGCACACTGGATGCGGAAAAGCTTACCGCGCGGCAAAATGCGAAGCGGTAACCAATGAACATGTCAGGAGCTGTAAGCTCATTGGCTACTGCGTCACATTTTGCCGCGCGGCAAGCGTTTCCGCGTCCAGTGTGCAGGAACCATTATCCTTCCACCATGGGTCAAATGAACACGTAATATTAGCCAAGTGCGCGTTGGCACTGCCAATCGAACACGCTCTTGACACTGAGTGCAGCCAGTGCATCCCAATCGAAAACGATTAGAATCGAAATACATCGTACTCGGAATTTATAGTGGTATCACAGAAGTAATGATGTATGTGTATTTTTTAAAAAATTAAGAAATATATTTTTGGCGAAGGTTCTATGTATACATACATACGATGCAATGTATGTAATACACACTGACTGTGTTCTAAAATTCACTACCACTATTAAAAATCTATAGTACACATAACGTGAACTATAAGACTTTTTATTTTTAATTGAACTTCTCGTATTTTTTGTAATTCGGTTCATCTTTTCTCTTTTTCTCTTCGCATTGTATGAAAAAAGGTAGAAAGTTGAACCGTGTCGTGTTTTTTTTACTTAAAAAAAGGTTAGGAAACTTTCAGAGCATTGCAAATAATTATAGATAGACACACATCAAAAATATTACTTATTTAATTTTTATATTGATTTAGAGATATTATATATTATGCTATTACTTATCACAAATTGAAGTGTATTAATAAAAAAAACCATGTTACATGACGCCAACCAAATCACACACACATTATGGCTGCGGTCGCTTGCAGCGCTGTGAGCATCAATTGTCCTTATTTAATATTTAATAACAACAAGGATGGAACAACGTTTAAAGCGTTGTGATCGCCAACGAACACAGCCTAGAGTACACACACATATTCGTCGCCATTTTAAGAGCACTTCCGCTGAATGTCCAGGCTCTTTTGGCTCCTGCATACTGGACGCGGAAATACTTGCCACGCGGCAAAATGTGAGGCGGTAACCAATAAGCTTACAGCTCCTAAAACCCATTCTACATTAGACGTAAACCGATTGCAA
>NW_017257527.1:46886-47348 GCF_001594055.1 Mycetomoellerius zeteki | reverse complement strand
GCATTTTGCCGCGCGGTAAGTTTTTCCGCATCCAGTGTGCAGGAGCTATTACTTCTAGGACGGAATCACCACTGAGAAGATAGCAGACAAATTGAATATTTCTGATTTATTTATGTCTATATAATTTGGGAATCGTTTGGGGAAATTTGGGAAAAGCATTTAAACATTTGGGAAATAGTATTTTTCTTGTAATTAACAAATCTTATCATGTGTCAAGTTAGCAGAGAGCAATTTTATTTAATGTGTTTTATGGATGGAATCGATTAGAAATTATTTGGGGAAGACGTCTTCATTATTATTTTCATTTGGGAAAAGTCACTATTTGGTAATTCAATAGATTTATACATTACGAAAACGAACAAAGCTCGGGTGTAGTATGGACGTGTAGTAGCACAGTATATACAGTAGCGCAACTCTCTGTCGGCACCTTTGATGTCAACGTGGATAAAAATGAACTGCACA
>NW_017257527.1:43660-46055 GCF_001594055.1 Mycetomoellerius zeteki | reverse complement strand
TGCTTTTGGTTCCTTACAGATCTAAACGTATAAACCAATCATATTAAAGAATTTTACAACAGTTGCAAAGCTGCTTTCTCTGCTGAACGCAGCCATTCATAAAAATGGTTTCAAAACTGTTGTGTTCCGCTGAAACGTACCTATTACGTTAACTAATTGATAATGGCTGCATTCAACAGAGAAAACTAATCAGTTATAATAGTAATTAATATTAGTAATTAATCAAAACTGTCACTTTCCGTTAAATGGCTATTTAAATCCCTTATATGAACATTTCAACGGTGCAGACAGATAGCGACAATAAAGAGAAGAAGCGAGATGGAATATAAGTGGCCTGATTGGTTACATACCTTGCTCGCGCATGTGCAGTTCATTTTTATCCACGGTGAAATCGTGAGAGTTGCGCTACTGTATATACTGTGGTAGTAGTACGTGTAGTGATGTAGTACAATGAATATAGTAAACCTAAAATCGTCAAAAATTAATCAATTAAGCCCGGATCTAATTATGCGTAGTAAGAAATTATGTGTAGTAAGAAATCAACTCTTAATCATAAACTTAATTATATTCGACTAATTTTCTTCGCTTTCAACTGTGATTGGTCAATTCCTTATGGTTAAATACACTTCAAGAAGAAAAATTGTAATATTTATTCTTTATTTTTCAGTAAAGACGGACAGACGGTTTTATGTACATACATGCATGTCAAGTGATATTATGTACATGCATACATCTAACAAATATTTAAATATTTCTTCTAGACATTGCGTTAATTTATAAAATATGTACATTTATTCATATAATGATTATTATACACACATGCATCTACATATATGTTTCTGTAATTTCTAAGATCGTATAATTTGCGATAAATAATTGAATTTGTTGCGATTAATGCCTTATCCTTGTGACCAACCAATCGGAAGACAGTCACGTGACTTACCGCTTGCCCCGTAGCCTATCAATTTATCGCTTTTCATGGTCTTACCGTTACGACTAAAGGAGCTTACAGACCAGAGCGGCGCAGCGGTGAGCGACGAGCGGTAGCCCAATGAGAGCCACGCTTTTGCGTGACATCATTAGTGAAGCATGGCTTTTATTGGGCTACCGCTCGCCGCTCACCGCTACGCCGCTCTGGTCTGTAGGCTCCTTAATACTTTCACATGCAATGGCCTTCACACGTAAAACAATTTTAGTCGTAATCGTAAGGCCGTAAGCAAATCGGCCAATCACAGTCGAATGTTTTTAAACGCGAGATCGTAATTTTGATTGTGATTGGTCGATTTGCTTGCGATCTTACGATTACGACTAAAATTTTTGTACGTAATGGCCTTAACCCCGGATTTACAATAGAGTTTTAAACCTGAAGTCATAAGAAATGGACGAATCGTAGTCGATTATTCTCCTCAAATTCGACTGTAATTGGTCAATTTCTTACGGCTTCATGCTTAAAACACTATTGTAGATCCGGACTAAGAGATCAGCTGACACCGTAGTTTGCATTTGCTTTATCAGCTTGTCCAGGAAAGAGGTTAATTTTTACTTTTATAATATATAGTTGATTATTTATTATTATACATATTTATTGAAATATGATTTAAGCAATATGAAGCGAATATTGAACTGATGAGAATAAATTTAATTAAATAAAGGAATCCTATATTCGGTCATACAATATGTAGAATCCGTATGTTATAAATTCACAAAGAAATATGTATTTAATATTAAGATCCGCTTTGATCGAATATAGGATAAAGTAAATGCAAATTACGGTGTCAGCTGATCTCTTATCCCAGATCTACAATAAGGTTTTAAACTTTAAACCATAAGAAATGGACGAATCATAGTCGATTATTCTCCTCGAATTCGACTGTAATTGATCAATTTCTTACGACTTAAGGCTTAAAACTCTATTGTATATTCGGGGTTAAGGCCATCACACGTACACAAATTTTAGTCGTAATCATAAGGTCGCAAGCAAATCAACCAGTCACAATCAAAATTACAATCTTGCGTTTCAAAATGCTCGACTGTGATTGGCTGATTTGCTTACGGCCTTATGCGGCGTCTACAATAGAAGTCGTAGCGATCGTAAGGTCTTAAGTCATAGAAAATTGATCAATCACAGTTGATTATTCTTCTCATATTCGATTGTGATTAGTCAATTTTCTACGACTTAAGACCCTACGACTGCTACGACTTCTATTGTAGACCCCGCATCACGATTACAACTAAAATTTTTTTACGTGTGATGGCCTTAATGTAGAACCAGCTTGATAGGTCCCAGGCCTCATGACTGATGGCCGCAGCACAGACTCTTGCATAACGCATAATGCATAGTGCATAAGGGAATCGACCAATCGAAATTCTTCTTTTCCATGGAATGGAAGGAAAG
>NW_017257527.1:3330-43598 GCF_001594055.1 Mycetomoellerius zeteki | reverse complement strand
GATAGGAATAACATGATTTCAACCTATCAGAAATCGGATATATCGGAATACGCAGTTTCTGATAGGTTGAAATCGTGTTATTCCTATCGCTATCGCTATTCCCTCGCATTATGTCTCGGGCTTTATGCGTTATGCAAGAGTCTGTGCTGCGGCCTTGATTCGGTTTTCGTCTCTAGTTGGGGAGTGTGCCATCAAATGGCGCTACTAGCGCTGTCAAGAATTCACCGACCAAGAAGACTGTTCTAGTCTTCTTGTCACCGACAAAGGTTTTGTTGATTCCCTACTTCCCTCCCCTCCTCGTGGTCGGTATTTGTTCCGATCTAGCCTCGCGCGATGATTAGATTAATTAGATCGTACGGTTAGGATCGTCTAGTTTGTAGAAATCGACTGACTTATATTTGTTATTATGACTTCCTTGGTTGCGGATTATGGGACTTCCTCCGGTTCGGACGGTGAGACTGATGACGTTTCGGATAATGCGTAAGTTGTAATGTTGTAAATTTGGAATGTTGCGTAAAAGCCGCTCTCCGAATTCTTCGATCGTTTCTGCCCTACTTTCTTTTCTTTTTTTTCTGCACTCATAGGCGCGATTCCGCTCCAGTTTAAGTCTTCCGCGAAGTGCACAATGTTGACAATCATTTCTGCCTAGTGTAGGGCTGGCAGAATCTGTCACATTACAAAATGAGAATTGAGTTTGACAGATCCTGCAAACGCGAGACTTGACACATTAGGTGCTTTCCATTAAGAGACTTTCCATTAAAAGACAGTTATCTATATTTTTTATTTATTTCTCACTTTCGCCAAATGTCAAGTATATATACCTCTATTTTACTTTAAATTAAAAAAATTTATACTACTTTAGCTGTAGAAAACAGACCTGCAGTAGCAAAGTGATCATTCCATTTTTGTTTAATATTGATAAACAATATGGATGTGTATTTATTTCTGTCAATGTAGAGTAACTTTAATTTCGAGTCAACCTACTTTTTACCTTTTCTAATTCTAGAATAAGAATTAGTTAGAGAAAGATAAAGAGTAAAGAGTTTAACCCGAGAGAAAAATTAAAGTTAATCTACATTGATAGAAATAAGCTGTAATGATTTACTGTGTCACATTGTGTTATCTTATATGTTGATTCTACAATGAGTCGGTAGTCGGAAATTTTAAGTCTTAACCAGTTTTAACCTAAATAGGTGACTATGATTTTTTGCATCTACTAGTTGTTAATTGTACAGCAAATCATTTAGTTCGATTAATGGGAAGGAATAAAGTCGAATTTGGTCAATCTTAAGAAAATCGGTAGGTTTAGTCGTACAAGTTGGCTGTTGGCCAACTCTACCGATTCACCAATAAGACTTAGGACTACTAACTACCTCATTGTAGAATCAACTATATATGTTTATATATCTTATGTTTAATAGGTATCTCTTGAAACACCTATTAAAACTTCATCTACAAATATTCTTTGTTTCTTGTTTCTTGCTTTTTACATCTTATTTTTTTCTTTTTCGCAACTGTTTTATTGGCACTGGTGTTTCTTATCTCTTCTGAAGTTTATTAACTTTTATCTCGAGTGACAGAGAACAAAGAAATTGGATGAACATGAAAAGGCAAGAGGTAAAAAGTGATAAAAGCAAGAAACAGGAAGCACATAGTAGATCAGGCCTAAAGATTAAGGAATACATTCTTAATATTGTCAATATTACAATGAAAAAAAAAAAGATATTTTACCAAGCATATTCATTTGAGTTCGACAACCGGTATATACATACAGAATGCGGCTTGTTCTTTGTAATCTGATATTGCCTCACCGTTAGCTTTAAGGGTGCAGAGAAGGTGGAGTCAGATGGAGAGGACGAAGAAGAAGAGAATAACAAAGAGGAGAACAACAGGGATAATGATGGACACGTGAGAATAATTGAAACAACAGCTTCCAAAGAAAAGCTTCCATTACCTACGCCAGATTTCAACAGCGCATCCACATTAATGAGGACTTCAGTATTCCTGAATCCATTTGTTGAGGCGGAGCGAGCAAAGAGCGCAATCCTGGAGAAACATGTAAAAATGACACCTACGTTGGATGACACGAAAATGATAAACGGTCGCAAGATTTGCTGGAACTATCGGAAGGGTCGTTGCCGTTTCGGCCACAATTGTACTTTTGCCCACGACTCGGATCTGCATCGCAGCGCGGCCGAATTGGAGGCCTTACGAACGCCACAGGAAACGCTGGTCTGTCAAACTCGATATAACGGGCAGCAGCAACAGCAGCAGCAACAGCAGCAGCAGCAACAGCAGCAGCAGCAGCAACAACAACAGCAACAACAACAACAACAACAACAACAACAACAACAGCTGCAGCAGATACTGCCGCCCACGAACGACGACGAGAATGAGGTAGATCAGGAGAACAATCAGACAGCAAACAGAAAGCGTAAGAAAAGGCCCGGCCTGTGCCAATTGTTGCTTCCGAGTAAGAAAGTCTATAAGCAGTTCAAAGCGCAACAACAACAACAGCAACAACAAACCAAAACTAGATGAATACTATTTCTTTATTTGATGTAGTAATAGGTTGATGAAATTGTCTTCTAGCCGAGTCGTTATATATTTTTTGCGAATCGGAAAACACGCGCAATATGTATCTCCTCGAAATATTAACAGACCTTGCGGACGCTTTTAATAAACAAAAATTATGAAAGAAATAATTTGGCAAGACAAATTGTGAGAGAGTAAAAATTATAGGAGAAAAGATCAGATAGCGAATAATTTTAAATTCGTTCTTATCCTTTTGAGAATCGAATTTTCATCTTTTATCAAAAAACAAAATGAAACTCATTAGCGTATAGCGATGAGACTAACCGAGATCTTATCTCTAAGGTCTATTAATATTTAATTAAACGATTGTGCGAACAAAAAAAATTGTTAGATATATAAAGGAAAAAGAAAAAATTCCGACTTATGCTTCCAATATGAAGAAACATACGATGTGTAGAATAGGAACTTTTAATTAAGAGAAACTTTGTCTCATATAAATTTGCAAAAGACTATTCAATGTGTGCACAAAACAGACGCATGTTGCGACCTTCTTAAGATTCGTCTTTTGTAACGCAATAAACGCGTAAATCATGTCTTCTTGTTATTTCGTTTTCTCATCATTAGCTAATTATTTACTAAACATTTGATAATACTGTTTGTGAGAGTACCAAATAACATTTTACGATTGAATACACAGAGTATGTAATATCATTAGAATCCGACCGAAACCACATTTTGACCTCCAACCGAAACCGAAAACGGATTTTCGATTGTCATTCAATTTTGGTCGAAAAAGAAATTTAGGTAAGTTTTATTTAGATAAGTCACATTTTTTTCTGATAGAGTCGAAATCGACATTTTTTGATTAATTTTACAGAGACCGTATGATTTTCAGAAATCATGATAAATTTATATGTACTCTTTAAAAAATAAGATTTTATTAAAATATATATCTAACTATAATAATATTGCATCGTCAACTTTTAAAGGAATCAAATCACATTTATTATTAGGATCACATCAAAGTTTGTACTCAAATTGTCTTAATGGAATCCTAAAGTCGTTTTACCGATTATTTTTTAAATAAGTATTTTCTAACTGTCTTTACAGAATTAAAACTCCTCCACAATTAAAATATAAGCGATAATATAGTCCAAACCAGTTGACTTCGTGCGAAAAACGAAAAAAAATGTTGGAAAATTAAGTTTTGTTATCGGCTTCTGGCGTCGATTCGTAACAATATTTGCTTTATATAAATGTTTTGTATCTATAAAATTAGCTCGGTTTGGACTAGGGAATACATGAACAACCAATATTGAGTATCTACTTAGAATTAGGTTTAGATTACTTAATACGAAAAATTAGTTAGAAAATTTGTACGTATGTGTACGTGAGATATTGGTGTGGTAGTATATAAAGACACGTCGATGCGCTGGAAAAACAACGACCTCTGGTGATTTCGTCGGAGTTCGAGCTTCGCTTTAGGATCCCCTTAAGCTTAATCAACGAGTTAATAATTAAAATCGAACAGTTGTTTTTCGAACGTTCACCGACGCGTTGCAACTTGTACAGTTTCGGTTTACCCACCGAAATTTTCTCTTAAGGCCTGTTCTTTTTGGCTGAACTTTTGCACCAGTTCGTCTTTTTTCCTCTTATTTTTTCCTGGAGAGTAAAGGAAGAAAGATGAACTGGTGCAAAAGTTCAGCCAAAAAGGACAAACCTTTAATTTCGGCCGAAACCCTGATTTTTTACTGAAACCGAAATTGAAACCAAAATTTCGGTCGGACTCTAAATATCATGATATTTGACGAATTAGGAATACATCTTGCTTTCCGCATTCTTTATACCCACATGCGAAGAAACATCCTATATACCTGACACAATAGTACTTCCATGCGTTTTTGTGAATTTAGGAGTGATCCAAGCGCAATTACTTGATTATATCTCTTTTTTATAAGATATAAATCTTTATTTTACATTTCTCCTTATACTGCGATTGATGAGACAAATTCGATGCTCTTAAATCAGATGTAATTACAATATTTGTAGATATGGTGAATGATGGAAAAGTTGTTTAGTAATATATTACTCGTTCTAATGAAGAAGTAATTGCGATAATAGATTGAAACAAAATAGAAGGATCGTAACAAACTAGATGTTTACTTTCCACTCTAAATGGTTAAACAGTGTTTTATTAATATGTTAATTGTCTGTTGGAAAAAGGATAATAAATAATTATGATAATAGATCAAAATAAGAGAAACAGTGTGAGAAAACTAAGAGTTTATCTAAACTGTAACTCGAAAAGAGGCTCCTCATTTCTGAGGATTTCTAACAGGTTGCCAATAAATGGTTCAGCTGTGCTGAAACAATGTCTTACTTAATTTGTATTTTCTTCTGTACCTAATATATTAATAAAATATGTCTAATAAGCACATAAATACCTTTAAAAGACTGCTACAGCAAAAAGCAAATATTTGAAGTTTAATTTAATTATTTTATTACAAAAAATAGATAAAAACAAAAATGAATCTTTAAAATTTTTCATTCAAGGTTATTCAAAAAATATATCTTCAATCACAAGCCATTGTAAATGGAATGTTACTCAGAGATGTTAAATAGAAGAAATAATTACAGAATTAAAGTGATATGTGAAAATTAACTTTCCACTTAAAAGAATGAAGATTTCTTGAGATGTTTTTAATAGGTTTAGCACATGGTGGAGACATAAGACATGATAGGCACGTGACATTGTTTTATTAGACGCTTATGGATACAACATTCTGTTCTTCAGATCCATTATCTACGTAAACTGAGTGCGTATTGATAACTCACCGTTGCATCATGAATGAAAATATAGACTTTCGTTTTTTTATACATATATATATTTTTATAATATATACATATATATTTCTTTCTCTTTATTTCCGCGAATGAATGTTTCACAGGCACTTCATCTCTAAACAGTAGCAAAAATTTGTGAATGATTACTTTGGCGTGTAGAAAATGCGAAAGCGACACGTATGAATAAGCGTCATCGCAGAATTCATCACCAAGTTTTAGGGTCACGAGCAAAATATACAGGATCTCGTAAGTTATACTTTTCTATCATTTTTCCAGTAAATCTCTTATCTCGCTGTCTGTGAGATCTTTCGCAATTACATCGACAACACATATTACAATTAATCACAGAAATGGTAGATTCAAAAATAATTGCGTCACATTATGTACATATAATTAACTTAATTATTTCTATAGGCAAGAACACCTATTAAGTACTGATATATTCGATCGTTAAGAGTTCGCCGTGATTACAACAACAAGGTTGTTCTACACCATTGCCATATTTTTTGAGTGAGTTATCAGATTACAATTTCATGACATCTAAAAAATTAGGGATTCTTATATACTAAAAAATATATACAAATCTCTCAGAAAACTTGAGAATACTCTATAAAAAAAGAGAAAGCTTTGGTTTGCCCGACGATAAAAGATAATTCATTCTCGTATATTAATTGCTCGAAAATATTTCGAATACAGCCTTGTACTATCTTCAATTCTTAGTCAGGAAACTTTGTAATTCAATTTTCTTTTATAAAAATTGAAATCGAAAATTTAGAAAAATTTAATTAAAAAAAAATTAAAAAATATAAGTATATATATAATAGTTTTTTAAAAACAGCAGTAAAAGTAACATTGGATAACACCTTAAAAAGTTTTATACAAGTTTCAATCTTTCCCTTCAATTAAATAAAAAAAACTATTATTCTCTATAATCAAACGAGCTAATTTTAATCTAAAGATTTTAGAAATTCACAATTTCTGATCTAATTAGAAGATAAAAATATTATATTCCGAGGAATTTTGTACTAAAGTTGCCGCAGGTGAATATGTGCTTCAAGAATTTTGCGAAATATCTTTGATATTAATTTCTTTTCTAGTACATACATACGTCGTCAGAAATGTCTAGCCATTTGAATTTGCGAGAATATCGAGGCATGTTTAAGAGGCACGTTTTTAAATATTTTAACGTTCCTTTTTAAATATTCGTGCATTATGACTAATGGTTATTCAAAAAACGGTAACGTAAACTTAAAATTGAACTAAATTTAAATAATTGCGCCACATTATATATGCTGTGAGAAAGGAAAAATACGAAAAATTATGTAAAATAAATTTAATTTTTAAATTACTTTTTTTTTGATTAATTCAACTTCTAATTCAATTAATTTCATTATGGATTAACTTGTATCTTAAGTAAGTTAAATATTTTCAAGGTTATTAACTTTAACTTAGTTTTAAGAAAAGTTATCTTACCCAACCCTGCTTATAAATTATTAAGTTTAGTTTAAGTTTAGTTTGAATTTAGTTCAATTTTAAGTTTACGTTATTATTTTTCAAATAACCATTAGTCATAATGTACGAATATTTTCAAAGAAAAGCGCGTCTTGAATATGTCTCGATACTCCTGCAAATACAAATGACTAGGCATTTCTGACGGCATGTATATACATAGAAATTTATACAAGTGCTAAAGATCTGATAGCTCACTTTAAAACTTTGCTTTTAAATTTCGATATTGCATTACTGTATCAACTACTGTATCGCAAAATACTACATTGTTGAAACATAAATTTTTAACATCTTTTGTGACTTTCTTTTTTTAAGTACGTTACAGAAATATTTAACATATTTAACATATTTGAATTCCTTGTATCTCAGAAATTTTGCGATAGCTCCAAGCTCCAAGAGAATTTTCTAATAATTTCTTAGGATATGTGGCCCGATAACATTGTTTTTTCAAATGCTCGCGATATTTTTCTTTCTTAAGCTTCACAAAACGCTTAAGTTCTCAAAACGCTGATTTCTTGTAATACGATACGCACATTTCTCTATCACAATTGTTCTTCCGAGCTTTCAAAAGTTGTTGGACAATACTTGAAGCATATGAAGAATAAACTAGAATAAAGTAAAGTGAAGTACAAATACTTGGTGCATCAATGCACATCGCTCATTCAGTGGAGCTGTATTGAAAACTTGCTAGGACCTCGTTTCATCAATGTCGCGTAACTTTAACTTTTGTCCAGTTCATCTTTATTCTTCTTTAGCTCATTTTTTTATCTCCTCTTCCCTGTATAAATTCAAAAAGAAATGATGTAAGAAGTGTGATGAAACTTATCAAATATCACACGAAGGACGAAAGTGACAATTTTAATCTTGCAATCGACATTTTCTACAAATATTATTTTTTTATCTGAAATTTTAGAGATTTTTTAAAATTGTAAGAAAATGTTAGAGAGAATGAAAAATTTATTATTTAAAAATCTGTTAAATATTTTAAGATTTTCTGAAATTTCGTGCAAATTTCGTCATATTCTTGGAAGATTTACGTTGGATCCTAATTCGGATCCAACTTTAATCGACGTTGACGAAACTTGGCCGTAAGATCTTCCACGAAAATTCCTTAAGTACGACACGCAAGTTTGATTAAAAAATAGATATTATCTGTGTGAAATTTTAGAAGTCTATCGCACTAGCAGTTGTTTACTCAGTATTAATTCAGATAAGATTCGCATCGATACTGAACTTAAGTCCCTGTTACAGTTCAGAATTGTTTGCGAATTGCTTATTAAGAGATTTTATTGTTTCTTTAATTTTCTGTATATCCTTCCATTAGAATCTATTATCAAATCCATTCTTCTGCGGTTTATCGACTTTTAACTCTCGCAAACTCTCGGGCCTCATGGTTGAATCGCCATTGCGAATTTCTGGTTCTTGGCCATCGCCGTTTATGTTACATCGCTCGGCAAACGTCGCCTTACCGTTGGTTAAACCATTTCGGGCGCCATTGACGCTCTTGTTAACGATCATCTGTTGACAGTTCGGACTCAATGTGCTACCGGCTTTGCAATCGATTCCGTTGCTTTGTATTGTGGTCGTTAGACTCTTCGAAATTGGGATACCTTGATTGTCTGCCAATTGCATAGTGCCTGTAAAATGCAATGTCAAGCACTATTCGTTTACATTCAGATACAACGGTTTCTATCATTAGTAATCTCAGGTAGTTGCTACTTAATTTGCGGTTGAAATGCGTGAAGCTCGAATGGCCATAAAAGTTTAAATCATCGAGCCACGTTTTTCTACGTTTATATACTATATATAAGAAGTAAACTTTTTTCATAATCAGGTCATAATAGATGCGGGAAGATATAAAAATGAATGTACTTATGTAAAATAAATAGATTTTCTAGTTACAGAATTTAAGTACGTCAATACAATACCATGCAAGTTGGGGCAGTATTTATTGGTACTGTTCCATTCCTCGAGTAAGCTGAGGTTGAACATGCTGTAGTCTGGATTACCGGTCACTTCCTTTTCGATTATGAGGAATTGAGGCAGAATGTTTTTCAACTCGTCAGCCGTCAACGCCGTGTACGTTTCGAGTAACATCAAGCCTTGACATCTGTAAAGTATGTACAAAGTTACCTTATTTAGAGCGATACGATGTTTTTCTTCTCTTCCAATGAAGAAGTATGTACATGTATATGTAAGAATAAAGCAACAGTTTTAGCAGAAGCGAAAAAGATGTGCCTTTTAAAAACTAAATATTTTAACATTTAATAATTTGAATCTTAAAATTAATTATAATCGAAATATTTCTCGAGATATATTTCGCATGCACACGCTATTGCGACAAGTATGAAGAGATAGATCAATCATGTAAGATGTTTTGGATTTACTATTTGTAAGTTCATTTTTTATTGATTTTTCGATAAATATAGAATCGACTTTTCCATCGAAAATGGATAAGAGTTCACCGTTTTAATTCATTCAATTTTGAGAAAACTGTTGTATTACCTGGGATGCGCCGGTTCTTTGTATATGTCTAATTGAAAATACTGATTGTTGATTAGAAAGCAACGGCGACGTTTGAAGATAGTGAAATGCGAGTCGTCGCGCTGGGCCAACATATTCAGGTAGTCTCGATGCGTCAGCTGGGTCTTCACCTCGATTACTTGGCCGCATATTTTTGGTCGACGAATTGTGTGAATATATGACCAGTGACCTTATATAAAGAATAGAAAATTTAAATTAATATCATTACTCGAATCTTCACTCAATGTGGAAGAGTAGCGTGTGATAATGAGCGATATTAATTCAAAGATACTTACAAAGAATTATCAAATTTTCCCATGATAATAATAATAAACTTCTCTCTTTCAAGTGATAATGTGCTTTATGGACAATTGGATCACGAAAGGAAACAAGAGTTTTTCGTCGGTCGCATGGTAATAATTTACCTTTTTGACCGCGCTTCCGTAGACGGGCCTGCATCTTGGGATTATTGCTCTGGAGGTAATTATGCACGACGTCGAAGTCCTGGAAAGGCGGGAACTCGCTATCCACCGGCAGCGGCGCTGTCACGAGGAACTTGACCTTGCGACTGCTGGCGCGCAATCGGTCGCCCGTGTCGATGCCCAGTTTCTGACATACACATTCGATCATCCGGCAGATTTTAGACTCGAAATCCTGCGAGTTATCGATGACATCAAAGTACGGATGACCGACCCAGGCAGCCGCAGCCTTGTAGTCAAGCTCGCGAGCGAGTTCGACACCTTCGGAGCGACACGCGTGTTCCTCTGTGGAGTAGAACTCTTCGGCGCCGTTCGCAGCCGAAACCATGTGGATGATCTGATTGTATCTGATCAACACGGGAGAAAAAACGAATTGCTTTATGGTGAAAATATTAAACGAATTAATGTCAGCAGTAAAATATAATACAAATATACAAATAGAACCTACAATATTATTAAAAAGCATGAGAAGATTAATTTATTAATTTTCATATCGGTCCCAAAGACAAAGACGAGCGATGAATTTACAAACTTTCTTGTATCCTTAATTTTAATACCTGTTGTCCCTTAATTCGACGTTGTTCCATCCGTTTGATGCCACCATAAGCTCCCACTTATCTTTCGAAATGACTGCAAAATTTCTCTCATTAATCTTTCATTACTGAGAAAATGTTATCTAATTAAATCAATTGTTTTCAAAGATTTGTACTAACAAGCGGAGGCATCCATTGCACCGCGATCACAGATGATCAGACAATTCCTCGAACAACTCTCACCCAATTGAAAGAAAGTGTTCTCGATTTGTATCATCGTGCGCAAAAGATTTTCCTGAAATTTGAATGCTGCAACATACGTAGGAAAATGTAGTATACAATGAATGTTTTCCCTCGAATCGTTATATGGGAAGGACGATGGACTTCAGCAATACTTGAAGCGCTAGCCTGAATAATCGCGTCATTTACCTCGATAAAGGAGGCCTGAAACTCTAAGGAAGAAAGCCTTAGAAATGCTTAGCTCAATAAATTTCTTTAGGGACGATATATATTTTTGGAATTATAGTGAGTATATTAATCGAGTTGTCTAAAAGATAATTCTCTAGTCAGAGAGCTTATTAACTTTTGGATAACGCATTTTTGAAGCGAGATTCTAGCGAGACAGGCGGACGATCCTCGTTCGTTAAAATATGAAAACGAAATTTGCGACTTTTTTGAATCGATATTTTTTATATTTACATATTTAATAGATCCTTGATTCTGTCTGTTATTTTGCCAACTTTGAAAAAGACAGTCTTATCTTGGATAATTTTATTCCATAATTGACCGGTGAAGAAATTTGATTTATTTTAAAATAGAGAAGTGCGCGAGGATTCGTCTCTCGTCGGCGAGTTCTAAACTGCCTTGCGTTCCAAGGCTGAGACACAATGAAGTGTAAAAATAAAAATGGAAGAAATAGGAAATATAAAAGATTTCGGTGATTTGCAGAATTGGATATGTATATAAATTCTGAAATATTTAAGTACTAAAATTTAGTGACCGAAAATAGGTTTAGTTCTCTTAATTGATAAAATATGTATATAGGTAATATTACCGACACGCACAACGGGACTAGTGAGAAGCGGTCGATAATCAGGAAGATGCGGCTACGGGATAAAACAAGATATGTCTACTGGGCAGCATGAAAAAATGTGTCGATATTATAATTGACTTGTTAATTAGCAAATTGAAAAGGCATTAACAGAAAAATTAATTTTATAAAATTCTGAGCATATAGATTAAAAATTATTTAATTTTACTTTAACAATCGGAGGTTATTTCACACTTGAAAATCTCTTTCGCTTTTCATTTCATCATGTCAATATCATTAAGCTCGTGTTACTCTTCATTCTATAATTCTTCGAAGAGAATTAAATCGTTAATTTTTTAAGAATAAATTTCAATACTAATAGATAAACAAAGCAAGAATTTAGCGCTAATAAATAATCATATTTCTCGCACATAAATAAAAATTAATTAAATATTGAACAACTTCAAACGCTTCGGTCTCGCATTAAATCATCTTTAGTGAAACGCTAATTAAAATATTTTTTTCTTTAAGAAGAATAAAAAATGATATATTACTGCAATAAATTCTGTTTTATATACAGGCGCTAAAGACAATCAATTTTAACAAATATTCTTTAAAGCGACACGCCCGTGCCGCGGTGAAAAATTGATGGAAAATAAAAATTGATAAAAAAAAGAGAGCGCAAATATTTTCAAACCAATTGACTTCCTTACGCTTGTTCTTACGCTGTGTTACATCGTGTTTCAGGCCATATACTTTAGCGCGATAATTCGGACTCACCCACGCCAGAATCGATCTCCAAGATCTCCGGCCATCTCATTTTGCCTTCGCTCCTATGATCTAGACGAGAGGATCTCGCGTGCAAGGAATACGGACTCTCCGCTAGAACCAACCTTGATCTTGGCCTCGCGTCGTCATTAAGACTTGGAAACTCGAGTTGAAAAAAATATCACGCTTCTCGCTTTTGCATTCGACGATCGAATCGCGAAAGAAATAAGACTCATTAAAAGGAACTGATAAAAGGAGTCTCGCTAGATGAAGTTACGAATTAAACTTTTGCGCCATTGAAATTTGAAATTCTTCGATTGTTCTCGATTTTTGTGCAATCTTTCTTTTTAACGAAATTAAATGAAATTTTTTCTCCTTTGTACAATAAGTATAGATTAATGTCAAGAGTCTAATATCGTCGACAATGAGAAGAAAGAAAACACGCGGATCGTATTACTGCACTCGAGTTTCGCCAACCTCATCGTTTTTTTTTATCTTTTTCTTTTCTGACTGACGAATGTTCTTTCGCAAAAGAATAGCACAATGACAAATGACGAGAAGTAAAGACGGTAATAATTCAACGTTTTTAGTCTTTCGATTTGTCGCAAACATCGTAAACGCATAGGTACGTCAGTTCTTTCAATTAACTATGGTCTGCGAGGAATCAAAAGAGTTGAAAAATTGAAGCTTTGACAGCTTCAAAAAGTGCTAATCCATCGTGGTGAAACTTAAAATACGAATGCAAGCAAACAATGTTGAAAAAATGTCTGGTTGGATTAATTGAAAAATGGATAAGAGAGAGAGAGAGAGAATCAGAATTTTCTATTAAATCTACTAGAATTCTAATTAAGATAACTAAAATTCTGATATAATCAGAATTTTTCAACCAGATATTTTTTTCAATGTAGACTAAAGTCATGAATTTCTAACTTTTTTAATAAATCGTTTATTATTGTCTAACTTCTTTTTTATGTTTCTGCAAATTTACTTTCAATTCGAGAAATCAAATATTTTGCAAGAACTGTCTCATATATTTTTGATAAAAGAATTTAAGCAGGACAAATTATCAGAATGACATCAAAATCAGCTTTTTTCAGTCATTTATAATTCATTTTAACGTCATTTTGACATTATCATGACTTGTTTCTCTTAGGAATCGCGTCATTTTAACATACAGTGAGTACAAAAAGTATTCGTACAAGGAAATTTTATATAAAAAGTCTTATTTGTAGAAAATAAACATTAATAATTAGCAATTTTATACAATAAATTCATTCCGTCCTCACATAAACAAATGAGCTTCGCATGTATTCCTGATTTTAGAAACTAAATTTCTCGATTGTACGAATACTTTTTGAACACCCAAACAATACAATTTTTAATTTTGGCTTATTTTTCAAATAATATATTTTCTATAATTAATACACATCTTTTTGGTACATATAATTTTATAAACATACAGTCTATTTTATTCTTTATGAATAAATTGTTAATTACCCAGCAAGAAATGATCATCAATTAAACGTCGAATCGACGTCAAATTGGTGTTGAAACCATCGTATCGATATCGACATCAATTCGAGGACTCATTTCTCGCTGGATAATATTTACTTTTTAAAAATAAAATTAAAAAAAATATTTTCTCTGTGTGAACGAATACTTTTTGCACTCACTGTATATGATTAATTCCCAAGTAGCAAATTGACGTTATTTATCATTTGTTATTTGTTAATTTTTCGTAGAAATAGCGTTGTCAAAGTGTCTAATGTTGTCAAAGTGACGACAAACAACGTCAACTTTCTACTTAGATTGTCTTGTGTAAATTATCTCCAGCTAAATTATTGTCGTGTGATTGAACGTTTACTTAGTAAGAACGTTTTATAGCCCTTATAAAAATTGTATAATGGAAAAGATGCAAACCAAGGTAAATTTGATATATGTGACAAGTTAAAATGTATGCATAAAACGTAAGCGGAGGAAGCCCGACATTCATGTTCGTTCGTTTCCGTTCAAGGGCGAGCTGATTAAAGTCGCACGATCGTCTTACGTAAGGGCGAACAAACACAATTTCGAACAGACGACCACCGACGTAGCAACATTTATTATCTTATCTCGACATAACGTAAACCTTTCAGTCCCGGCGAAGGTGGGACGTTTTATGAATACATAAAATAAAAAAGAAGTGTGCACCGACAGACAGCTCTCTGGCTCGGCCAACCGCACACAATACGTTCCGCGCGAAGTTATTTGCGGGAGAAATAATGGTGCAAGAGAGATTAAAAATAGAACGGGAGACTGAAAGGTGGACCAATTGACAAGGCGAAACGTAAAACGGACGAAGCAATAAGTAATGAAATTTCGCGTGACGATCGGTCAGTGCGAACAAAGTCCATCACAATACACTATTAGATATATATCAAGGGATCAATAATAATCTCCCTGCATGTATGTAAATCAATCCATTTCTGTGATTAATTTCAAAGTAAATAACACACACACATTGACGTATGTACTTATACAGTACTTAAATAATAAACTAAATTTGAGTCAAATTTAAAATATATTTTCTTGAGTTAAATTGTTGAACTCCATTATTTTAATTAAATTAACGACATATTAAATAGAAGTAATGGCGACTTATAGAAATAATTAAAATAAATAACTCTTAATTGATATAATTTGACATTATATGAATTTAACAATGTATATCACAGAACGGAAGGCCAAGTTTAGCGTAAGCCAAGAATTTTGACGTTACACAATCGGGCTGCTGTTGTGAACGAAATGCGAAACAAGCTCACGGCGATCCATCGTGCTCATCAAACGCAACGTTTACAACCGTTCCGGGCACAACAAGAGATGATTACTCCGCGCGGGAGAGGTCCACGGTAAATCTTTCGGCATCCGACGTTTCGTACGCGATATAACAGGTCCAACTGGTTTCCTTTATCTTTTTTTTTTCGTCATCACCGTATCAAGATGCGAAATCCTTTTTTCTCTCTCTCTCTCTCTCTCTCTCTCTCTTTTCCTCTGTCCTCCTCTGTCTGTAAAGCTTGGGATTTTTCCGTCCGTGTTTGTCCTCACATCGCGATTGCGACGGTTGACGCAATCCATTGTGTTACCGGGGTAATATTTCCAAGTCGCAATTTTCCAAGGATAACAAAAAATAATAAAAAATTGAAGGTTGATAAGGCCAAGAAACGAGAAAAAGATTAAAATACAATAAGATAATATATATAACTAATTTAATGTCAAATGATGTTCAAAATGTGTAGGTAAATACGTTTTTGAGAAATTGAAATAATAAAATTACACATAGTAAAAAGATATGAATTAAGATATAAAACAAAGATATTCTAGTTTATATATCATTTTACTATATAATTTTAATATTATATCACAACCATTTATGAACTGAAGAAGACTCTGTGAGTTGAAATGTTTTCATCTACATAAGTCATGAATATTTGATATTATATATATATATATATATATATATAGGATGTCCAGAAAATCGAGTGCATTCTGGTTAATGCCAAAATAGTCTGAAATATAGTTATTTATGTTAAAACACTATGAAATAAATTACAATTTTTTTTAATATAAAAATTATAACTCGGAAACGAGTTATTTCCAAACCTATGTATATATAGCTTTTTTTCCTTCATTTTGGACTCCGAATCACTTTGCGAAGTATTGACCTCGATTTTCCGGACACCCTGTATATATATATATATATATATATAATCTTGTAACCTTTTTGTTCGTTTCTTTGTTTTATCAACCTTTAATTTTTTCTTTGCACACACGAGCTGGTAAAAATTAACAATAATAATAATACCTCGCATTTTATTCTTCTTTCGTATTTATTTCGAAAAATCGTGAAAAAAAAGGAAAAAGTGGATCGACAGTTAATACATTAATCCAATTTCCAACTCTGCCAGATAAACGAAAGAATGTAAAGTCAGTCAGTTTGATTCTCCTTTAATTAATGATATCAATTACTATAGCTTTAGCCTGAATTTGCGTCATGGATTGAAAATCATTCTTACGCTAATTTCAGCATATCTATATGTTATTGAAGATACGTTTTAATTTACGTTTTAATTATTAAAAGAATATACGTAAACGAATATGCGCTGTCAAAAGTCAAAAGACGCGAGTTTAAAGAGGTTGGGGGGGGGGGGAGACGTAAAAGTGATATAATCTGTCAGCAAACTTACCCTCCTCTGCGTTTAGGTCTGAAAACTTGATGCCGCCACTGAAATGGAAAGAAAGCAGACAGCAGATATGAGACAATTACCTAGATACACGCTGCAACGCGAACGTTTATTAATTGAGTTTAATCAAACGTTTGCAACGCAATTGTGACGTTAGAACAGTCTTAAATATATATCTCGCAGCTGCAAATACAGCGGCAATTGAAGGAGTTCGTCATTACATGGATACTATCTGAAATCGCCTCTAAACGTCTCTCTACACCACAGTGCTATTTCTCGCGAAATAGAATCAACGTGCAAATATTATAGTAAGTTTTCTAGAAACCGTCGAGTAATCTTGAAAGTTTTTATATATAGCTTTTCGCGCGAGACGCAGATGCAAATTATTTTGCTCATTTAAAATTTACTCTTCAGAGCTTGTTTCACGAATTTTTCTTCACGATAGGTACTTGACTGAACGAGAGCGAGAGGGCGAACGGCTTTATTTCAATTTTCAAAAAGTCCTTTTAACCCTGCAATGCGTCAAAAAAAAAACAAGTACACAGGGATTTGTGAGAGACTTCATTCCGTATATCTTCGTTCATAGTATACTCCCTGTAATTTTGACAAATTTTCAAATTAACTTCAGATTACTTTTCTGCAATGTCCAATTTTAATCTTCCCAGATTATCTCTCCATCTTTCAGTCCTTGAAACACTTCATTGTAAGGGCATTCCAGGGTTAATTCGAAAGAAAACCGTAATCGTCCAAGGGTGACTCTCGTTCCAATTTCTTTCTTTCTCTCTGTCTCTCGCTTTTTAAATTTTTCTTTTTGTAAACTTGTGATCGTATAATTGCATACCTGAGCAGCACGGTCGCTGTCTCGGGGACACGGAACACCTGAAAAAGAAGACAACCACCGCTCTATCGAATCCAAAACGAAGGGTAAGAGACCCCAAAACTAGATCGCGTTTTCGTCTCTCTTTTCAAAATTTCTTTTCTTACTCGGAGTTCAGTTTGCGAGAAATTGATTTATAACTTTAATTTGTTTAAAACTTTTTAGAACAATTTAAGGATCATTATTGTTATAACATTCCTTTTTCTTTCTTTTTCTTTAAGAAAGACTCGACATTAAATCGATTAAAAGTATCCATTCCGCAAAGCTCGACGAGTTGATATTTAAAAATCGACCTCTACACGCAGTTACGGCTCGCTGTGCGACTTAAAGCAAGGTAAAATCTCGCTCCAGAGAGGGACGAGCTATGGAAAAAAAAGAGGCTCGATTATGCCGTAATATGTTATCCTTGACTCGAATATTATTGTACTGCACGCGACAATCGAACGATTTCTGCAAGTACACGCTAGACTCTATACAGAATGATAATTATCCCCTTCTCGGCTATTCCATCAATAACGAACAACCCTGGTGTACGGCATCTGTTGAATTGAATCTAATGTGGAATGGAGCGACAATCGCTCGGAGAAAAAAAGCGAAAAATCAATTGGGGGAAAATTCGCAATGGAGATCTCTGTTTTTTTTCTCCTTTCTTTCTTTCTTTCTTTTTCGCGGAAACTTTTTGTTTTTAAAACTAAAGGGTTCTACGTACCTTCCACCCCATATTCTCGAAGAAGGTGCACAGCCTGGTCTGCCCGGTTGTTTTGCCACCACATGGTCCTGCAATAGCAAACACGTGTCAGACAGATTGCCCTGAAATTCTTGAAAAAATTTACGTGAGACTGAGAATTGAGATCGATATATTCGGATCGTTATACGCTTTACTTTATGATATTACCGTCTCCTTCTCCGTCTCTTTTTCGTTACGTAAAATAAATGATGAGCGTATGAAAAGGCAGACGCCAATAAAAGTCAAATTGAATTTAATTGGCACGCGCCAGCACGGCTATTAAGGCTGCGGTCCACTTGACGCTATACAAACGCTTCAAAGCGTTTGAGCGACCAATCAGAACAAAGAATTTTACGAATTGACTAATCAAAGAATGCTTCGAAGCGTTTGTAGCCTCAAGTGGACCGCAGCTTAAGTTGTCGCGACGTTATGCATCATGCACGTATGCATCATGCACGTTATACATCGGGATGGTGAATTTGAGCTCACCACGATCTGATCCCAAAATAAATCACGTCTCATCAAAAAAATTCCAGAACTTTTACACAAGACTTCTCCTGGGGATCGATTGTGTGTCTCGAAATGAGGTGAAAATTATAAAAGTGAGCAAATACATTAGAATATTCATAATTTAATTGGTGAATGCTTTAAAAATTACAAAAGTGAAATTGCTCACTTTTGTAATTTTCGTCTCATTTTAAAATATACAATTGACTTCTTAAGTCGATCTGGTCATATCTTGACATCCAATCTATAATATAATGTCATATCCATATTTTATAAGTTAGCAAAAAAAAGTGAGTAGAATCAATTCAAATTAACAAGTATTTTTATCTATTGCTCCGTAAGTAAAAAAAAAATGTTCCATTATTTAAAATGTATCATATCCTGACACCCTAATTTAATGTTTACCCTAATTTAATGACAGTCTAATTTAATGTTTACCCTTACCCCAAAATTAAACAGAACAGAATTCTTTGATATAAAAAATGCAACCAAATTATTTTATTACTTTATTATCACTGTATTACTTTTATTATTTTATTACTTTTGAAAAAAGTTATTCCCCTCTTATAAGATTTCTTTTTACTATAATTTTTCTTCTGCTTTCACTACAAAACTCGTTGAGTTTCGTAGGAAATCTCATTCAAATTGTATGAGTGTTTAAATCAAGATCAGTATCTTCGAGAAAATAAAGAATATCTTATTTCGTCTAGCTCAGAGAGAGAGAGAGAGAGAGAGAGAGAGAGAGAGAGAGAGAGAGAGAGAGAGAATTGCAAAGCAATGAAAAAAAGTACAAGAAAGGTCAAACACGAGCATATAATTAGATTGCAAATTAGAAAACTAGTTTATTTAAGCATCCATAATAAAAAAAATAAAAACTAGTTTTTCAATTATTGTTAGTCACCTTCAGCTAAATTAAAAAATTATAATACAAAGAAATTAAGAATTTCTTATCTTCTTAATTTCTTTCTGTTATAGTTTTTTAATTAGATTAGGCTGAAAATAACTAAGTGAAATCGCAAACTTCCGTATGTTGCCTAATGATTTGAAAAACAGTTTTTATTTTCTTTGTTGTTGATACTTAAATAAACTAGTTTCTAATTTGAGATGTAATTATTTACTCATGTTTGACCTTTCTTATACTTTTCATATCTTATCTTCCATTGTTCGGATACATCGTTGCCACCCATTGTAATCATATAAACCTTGAATTTCTGGTGAAATGAAAAGGAGCATATAGAAAAGTTCCTTTCAAGATTTCTCTATTATACTTATTCGTACCAAACAACTCAAGTTCTAGATTTCGTAAAAGTTTCATTATTTAAATTTTGTTAAATTATTCTACGTTTTGAATTTGTCAGTGATATAAATACTCGTTATCCAACAAAAAGATAACGCGTCGTCAACGATAAAACGAATTATCAACAAGGCTATTTCTCTATTATTTCGTTTGCGTTATCTGCGAATTTGAGTAACTTCCCGTCTTTATCTGTTGATATATGATAGACATAAGAAATATCGCTTATCGACACCGAGGAAAAATAACCGCATGACTCATATAACGCAGATGTCTGAGAGATGTCTGAAAAGCGTGCGGTTGGTCTCACAATCAGTACTACGCGATGCAGATCTGTTTCACATTTAACATTGGCCAGTAAACAATGAGTAATACTGACAACCTAAGTCGACGTGATGTGCCTCCTTTGTATTTCCGTATGTACGAAACTCTTTCTGCCTTAATCCGGAGTTCCTTTCTTTCAAGCAAAGTGTTTTCTTTCAAGAACTCCGAGCGATATTTTATTCTGTCGAAAGGTATAGGATTTTCGACTTTAAATTGAAATTGTAATTTACTTTTGTAACGCAATAAGAGTAAAGTTAGACTTTAATAATCGTAATGCAGCACAATGAACAATACGGACTATGACTAAATAATGCGAATAACATAAAAAAAAGTAAATGAAAAGAATAATAAGGGATAAAGTTTTGTGTCCGTACAATGGATTAAACGAAAATTTATGCAGACGGAGCTTCGTTCTCGGCGAGAAAGCTTCCTTCTCCCAGGTCACCCGGTACAGTTGTGACCGCGTGTCCCTGCGTGGCGCGTGGAATCGATCGACATCCGCGTGTGGCTACGATAACGAACGTTGCAAAACGTTGCAAGGGGAACAGCAAGAGACAGTTCGGCGCGGTGTTACAGCAGCACGAATGCTGCAGTAAGAGATGGACTGAGTCGGTATCTCATTTACAAAATTTTCGATCTAATGGATGGAATTTACGATCCCTGGTGAAAATTTCTCTCATGATTTTTCATATAATTTTTCAGAATTTTTATATAATTTTATAACTTTCTCATATTTTTTATACGAATTGGAACACTTCTCAGAAAATCTACATCTTTTCTCAGAATTTTCCATATACAGGGTGATTTTTTTAATCTGAGACTTTCAAATATCTCGAAAAATAAGCATACTAAGAAAAAATGTTAAGAATCAATATTTCATCATTCCGAGGGTGACATACACTGATCCCCCCACCCCGCCCCCTGGGCGGTGAGGGGGGCAAGTTTGAAATCTTAAATGGGAACCCCTATTTTTTATTGCATATTCGGAATCTTTGGCTAAGTATAATTTCTGATGAAATGTTATAAAATCTAAAAAATTTAAAACTATTTTTTAAACATTATTAATTAGGATGAGAAATCTCAGAATATTTCAGAATTCACTTGTACGAAAAATTCTGAAAGAAGATTAAATCTACCGAATATTTCTGTGTATTTCTGAAAAATGTTCCAATTTGTATAAAAATTATCACAAGAAAAATTTTCACCAGAGATACCAATTTTACGTAATAATTTCTCAGAAAAAAATAAAAGACATACAAACTTAAAAATTTTAGGACTTTATTCCTAAATATTACCAAATTATATAGTTTGTGACTGTCAGAAGTCTGCGCATTAATTTCTGAAATTTTCTTGCGTATTTCTATTTGAAATAAGTAAAACAAATCATTATAACATCAAAATAACATCAAAATAGTTGCAAATTTAGTTATTAAAAGTCACTTTTCAATCAATCACGATTTATTTTGACGTTACTGTGATTTTGTTGTTCTGCTTGGGTTAATATTTTATATTGCCCTTGCATAAAATTAAATTTGTCAGTTGTTTCCGTAAATATTCGCTCATCAGTGCGAGGACATTAGGAATGCTAATTAGAAAGTAATTTCCTGTGATTTTATAAAAATAAAGGATAAATTGAATTTCGAAAAAATAAATAAATCTGAAGGACAACTCAGTGTTGCCAGATTTTTAAAAGTTATCCCTTATATTACAATTTTCTTAATATTTTAGCTGTAATTTAAGCTTTCTTTGTATTTTCCTCTCCAAAAGTTACCTGAAAACTTTCCTAAATTTTTTGTAGAAAATTTTTTGTCTCCCAGTAAAAAGAAAACTTCAAACTGATAGAAATTCTACTAACAATGAGTTGGGAACACTAGGACAACTACCTGAAATAAAGGACTGTCTTTTATACGTCCTTTTAAAGGGCGTATGGTCACCGTTCCTATAATCCTTTCACGATATATATGTATTTTATTTTTATGCTTTTTCCGAAAAGCTTCGACATGTTTCAAAAAGAGATCTCTCAAGAGACAGGTATGCGAAAAGGTTGAGATACTTCCTTTGTTTTCGTTGTACAAAAATTCTTCCTAAGGGCCTAAGCACAAAGCGACCGTAACTGATTCATGGAACGTAAGTCGTTGTAGATTGACAAAACATTGTGCGTTGACCTACGACTCAGTTACGACTATCTTTGTGCCGAGGCCTTAATTCGAAGTTTCTTTTTTTCTCAATGAAGACTTTTTCTCTCAAGAATTTTGAGTGATATCTTATTCTATCGAAAGATACAGAAACTTCGACCTTAAACTAAAATTTCGTAACGATAAGAGTAAAAGCATTCCATACACTGAGAGAAAAAATTTTTTGGTTGCAATTATAAAAATTTAACTATAATTTATAATCATTTTCGGTGCCAACTACTATATATATTTGGTATGGTGCTTTCTAAGCAAGAGACACAGCGTAACACATTTCATCTTTGTTTAAAATTGGCAAACAACAAGAATGTAATATTTTACTGTGTTACTTTATGTTTTTTACGTTATTTAATACATACATACATTTGTGTGTCTGTTGTCTCAGTAAAACTATAAATATTATCAACTATTTAATTATTAACTATAAATATTATTATTATCAACATTATAGCACTAATAACTGTATAGCACTTTTATAATAATAATTATTATTATTATAGCAGTACTAATTATAAAATATTACAGCGATAATAATTATAAAAATGGAGCTCCTAATTATTTTATCATTACAGCCACAAATACCAACATTCTTCTCTCACAATCAATATATTTTCAGATTTCTCTGCTTCTTTGCACCTCATAGTCAGAATCTTTTTTAAAACTTGTCTGCAGGGAACTGCTAAAACTGCCTGGAAAAGTGCCAGAACTTGATTCTACTGAAATTCAATTATATCGAAAATTACATTGAATTACATCTCAATTTTATTGACAAACGAAGTGTTGACTCACACGTGGGCAAAAATTCATTGCTAGCACGCTTTCGTGCTAGCAATTAGCATGCTTCCTTTTCCTTTTCTCGATCGTGGACTTCGGACCGCTGTCATTTCTTGATTCAAGATCAAGAGAAATACGAGCGGTCCGCACCACGTGCGCTGCGCCCGTCACGCCGCGGCCGGCCGGGAAAAACGGAATTTTCTCTCCGCGAAAATTCCGCTCGCGTGAAAGAAACTTCTCACGCGCGTGTTCTATTCTCATGTCCGTCAGCGTGTTCTATTCTTGCGTTGCAAGCCACGAAATTACGAGGCGAGCAATCGCCGCAGTGATCCTCGGAGCAAGAGATTTATAAAAGAGAAAAAAATAATAGAAACACATGCCAGTGCTTCACGTCTGAAAGCGATGACTATACCTGAAGAGCCAAGCAGTAGAGAGAAAACTCTATGGGAATGTTCTTTAAGTGAAACACGTGCTTCGCCATGTAATTCTCATTTCTCATTCTTTTTTTTGGTCGTATCTCTTTCCGGATTTTTTATTCTATTCTATTTTATCGCAACTCGATTAATATCAGTTTCTTCTGACTTTGTAAACTTCGAGATTTCACCCGGAAGAACGATTTTTAATTATGACGATAATTAAAACGCTTCTTTCCGTGTATCTACGACTAGAAATGCTAGATTCCGATAATTGTAAGATAGATGAATATGCGTTACGAAATAATAAAGCCGGAAGTTTTCGTGTGCAAATCAACGAATCAATCGAAATGTGAAACGAATAAGAATCGGCATTATGTTCCTTTCTATCAATTTAAATTAATCTCGATTAACAATTCGTCTATTTTTTTCTAATTCTTATAGAACTAGAAAAAGATAGAAAATAAAACCAAAATTAAAGTTAAACTATATCGATAGAAACAAGCATTAGTTTATGTACCTGAGCAGGTTTAAAATAAACTAAGGTAAAGTAGAGAGAGATCTTGGGGATAAGTACGTGGTATCGTTGTCAAGTTTTCCGTAACTCTCAATAGTATATTTTATCGCAAAATATTTCTAAAATTGCTTGAAAAAAGCTCTCTATATGTACAACGTATTAGGTTTTTTTTTTTAATATCTAAACTTTTAGAACTTAAAGTGAAATAGATTTTCGATATTTGACTGCAGTGAGAAAAAAAAGGTTCCAGTGTAGGAATAAAAAACAGACTCTATGCTACAGAGCACACAAAATATGCAAATTCCAAGAAAACAAATCTCAATGGGAGACACTTTGCATCACATGCTTACTCTTGGCGACTCGTTCTAGCTCCGGTTTCGCGATCAGCGAGATTCATTGGCGAAAAGTCCAGAACGGGGAATCAATTCGCGCTTAATCTACTCCAGCTCGGAGTTTGCACGCGCGGGAGGAGAGCGGGAGGAGGGATAAACGCGATTGTACCCCTGTTACGTACCTCCGGTTAGCACTAACTTGTACACGCGTTTCTGATCCATCGCCGTCGCAGCGGTTCCACTTCCGTTTCCGATCGGAATCGCTCCTTCTTCACTGCTCCTTCTCTCCTCTCTCTCTCTCTCTCTCTCTCTCTCTCTCTCTCGCACCTTCTCACCCTCGCTGCTCGACGACAACGACGTTGCCTTCCTCGGCAAACGGAAGGCTGGGGGTGGTTGTTTCCTCCGCTCCGACGTGACGGGACGCCGATCAGGGTGGCGGGTGTACGACGCTCGAAGGCGGCGGTGGTCGGTACTACATAAATACCTGGTAGCGCATCTCGGATCGGCGCGTGCTCGACCGCGTGCTCGGACGACGCATGGAAAAGATGGGAACGACCGCGACGGGGGATTGACGAGAGTGCTCTCGGCGCGAGCCCTTGTTCAGCGATCAACCGATTCGCGAGTCTCCTCTCACCGCGAGTACCTGGCCCTTTTCACGTAGAAGAAGAAGGGAAAAAACACGTTACCGCACCGCGAGTCTCGCGCGACCACGACTCGGCTGGACTCGGCGCAACAACGCACGCACGCACGCACGCACGTCCGTCCCGTTCCACAGCTTGGAAGCATCTGAAGACTCTGAACTCTGAAGTGAGTCACTCCGCGCAGCTGGTCATTCCGATTACTCCGGTTGCGAATCGCGCGAAGTCACGCGCGCTCCACCGGAGCCGGAAGGCGCCGACCAGCGCCGACGAGCACCATCGGAAACGGAAACGACGACCGACTTCTGCGCCAAATTCAAGCTTGTCCTTCTATGCTTTCCGCGCTCGTTGCCCCGTTCACGTTTTGAAATGATGGCTGTGCTCCAAAATTTACTGCCAGTACTCAAAATCTATAGTACATGTAAACTACAGATTTTTAACACCGGTAATAAATTTTGGAACACAGCCATCGATAAATCTTTGGCCTTAATACTTGGCTCCTTGTTTGCTACTTTTACAAAATTATTAAATATTTAAAAACGGGGAAATTAAGGGCATATACCACGAACGCTCCTTGTTTTTCAGCGAAGCTTGTCTTAAAATAAATACATACAGAATTACAATTAATAAACGTTTCGGCCTTAGATTAGGCCATCCTCAGTATATAAAATTAATGATATAAAATTAATGATATATATATAAATTTAAGTTATTTCTTTTTTAACATGACTACAAATTACATAAGTACGCTCGTGGAATTCATTTTTTTATACTTTCTTCAGTTTGTCAACATATTTTAGAATGTATCCGGCGAATTTCGTCTTATATTCCAATTTATTTCCGATAGCTTGTATGAGGTTGTAATTGAACACAAAATTTCCAGATTCTGTGTTCCAGTAAACTTGTGAAGATTGGTGTCATATGTGGATGTCATGTTTTACCGACAGCGAAATACTTAACGATGTACTGCCATTTATTGTTTATTAAATATTTAGATATTTAACAAAAAGAATCTCTTCTTACTTTAACACAAGAAATATGTATTAACTTACATTTTTATTCTTGCAAAATGTATTTTTTTATTAAACAATGCCATACATCGAATGTAGTAAAATTTAAGTGTTTGATAAACGTGTAACAAAAATCGCGTTGAAAGATTGGAATAGATTGAAATAGTTGAAAAAGAAATAACAAAAATATCGGATAATAATTAATAAAAATTATTAATTGTTAAAATTTAAAAAATATTTCTTTTAATAGTCACGATATATGCGAATGTCTATGATAGACACACGTTCGACTTCGGGAATATTTTTGAAGATGGTATTTTTTTAAAGATGATTCTTGAAAATACTAAACATAACGGAATTCACGCGATATGTATAAATATAAATACTAAACCAGCCAAATGGAATTCAATATTAATTAACGTTGAAGTATATAAGAATTTTTTCCATAAAATATTTTTGTATTACAATAGATGACAAATAAATTATTTAACGTTTCAAATTGACAATATTTATTCGAAATCTGTATCTATATATGTATTATGTATATATATTAGAATATATTCTGATTGTAAAAATCGATAAATTAAATTAAGATGCTGCTCGGTTTGGTATCGGTTACGTTTGCGCTTTTTTGTGATTTACGGGGATTGTACTTATCGAAATTGTTTTCGATTCTACGTCTAGAGAACAGAAATACCTCTTTGCACGATTTTCTCTCGCGAGATTGTAGAAGATTTGCCCGTGATGGATGTTACCTTTATATATACATATATTTCACCACATCCCCACACCGTGGATGTTTAAATTACTTTGGAAAATATCTCGATGATGGAAAAAAACAACCAACACCTCTTTATCGCCCTCGTTGGCACAACCACAATAAAAATAATGTCCTTGGTATAGATAGCACACTCTGCTAAGTTTTCCTTATTTTATCCTCCTTCCGAGCAACACAAGAGAGCGAAGTAAAGCCACGTAAAATCTCTTTTACGTATTTTTTCAACCTTCGATTTGTTAAAAAAATATTACGTTTGAATTACTATATTGTAATTCTTATATATGTATAATTTTTAAATATTTTTAATACATACTCTACAAATATATTTTTTACTTTACTCTCTTAAATAACGGGATAATAATAGAATACAATCGACGAAAATAAAGTTACATCGATTTTGTTTAAAAAAAAAAAAGGCTTTTATTCTGATCAAATGCCAGTAATTTGAAAACTTAAAGAATAAATACAGACACTGAAGAGTCTCAAATATCTTTTTTTCGTCTCTAATTTGATCGTTGTCATTTACGCGATTTCTTCAAATCTCTTGACGATACTTTTTTTTACAATTTTCACTATAATATGGGTTTAAATAAGTAAAATCGATTCTTTCGTGTATTCCTCTCTTTTCCATTTTTGTATTTACAATCTTTTTTTTCTATTAACAGATATTAGTTAATGTACAGCTAATGTCTTAAGTAAACAGTGCAGAAGATCAGATTTATTGTGTAATTACGATGCGTGGTACACTGCTCAGAATGATTAGAGAACCATAAAATTTAATCCTACATTCGAGCAATCTGAAATTACATTGAAGGCATCTTAATAGACAACACATACCTACATTCAATCATATATATATATTAAAAAAGACTTAAAAAGAAAAAGTGATACAAAGAAAAAATGCATAGATGCCTATTTAAAAAAAAAATGAGTTAAAAATATAAAACTGATATCCTGGATATTCATAGGAAAAAATAAGACGAATAAGAAGTAAATCGTTACAAATAGATATAGCATGAAGTATAAAATATTTGTGTTAGAATTTTGCTCGAAATGTTTCTTTTTAACGTAAAATATACGCACGAAGAAGGAAAAGAATAATAAAAATTATTTATACCACGAGATCAAGGGACAGCCTTGAGATTTTTGATTTATCGAACGAGCAGTTTAGCGAGCGTCGCTGTAATTAATAGGCACTGCGGACAAATATACGTTTAACAACCTTTTTGAGACAAAACACACAATTAGTAACTCTATAGGTCTATTTTTTTTTTAACTCAACTCGTTGCACTATTTCTTTTTTTTTCATGCAAGAAGTTCAATTAAAAAGAACAGACCCATACATTCCTCAATATTATTTGCACTTGTCATATTTAAATATTCAGAAAAATTTCATCGCCGCGTAGTAAATCGTCGATGTGACTTCTAATTCTAACATCCTTAAAGAAACAGATGTAAGTACATATAATACTATATATCATTAGAATAAAGGCAGAATGAATATACTGTATATAACATTAAATATGTGAATAACGAATCACATCCTTAAATTTATATAACTTTTTATATATTATTCTTTTTAACTATTCTTATTATATTTGTACAATGTTTTAGACAGAGATGCGTCAATTGCTGTTAATATTAGGAAAATACCATACATATTTAGTAATTTAAAATTAAATGTCAGATTGAATCGCAAATATAAGAAAGAAGAAAGGTCTGGTATTTTGGCAATAGTTTGCGCTATTAAGTTACAGCTGTCACAGGTATATAATAAATAGTAATGTACAATCGTGTGAAATTACTTTACCATTCACATTGATAAAAATAGTAAAAAAGTTGCATCGAAAGTTATAAGGATGGCTCAACTTCCGTCAGGAATTTTAGTAATGGCGATAAAATTGTATGTGTTACTTAGTCCTACTTTAGATCGGTTTTTTTTTCAAATATTTCTCCTCCGCACAGTGACACTTTTTCCATTTTGGCGACATGCGGTTGTATTTGTGGAATAGAAGTCTTTGATACTCCAGTGATTCTATGACGAAACTGTGGTACTGTGATTCTAATTCAGGAATTGGAAACTACCATTGGTCACTTAAGAAGAAGAAATCTTTGAACTAATGTCGCAGTCACTACTCGTAAAGATCGCCCACCTTTTCTTGGCCATTCCTGACTTCTGCACACTACTCACATACTTGAGAAAACATGTCATCAAATTGGGTTTATAAACACAGCTCTTACGCTTTAAAGTTTTTAAAAGCTTAATCCTTTTTTTAGTGGGAAAAAAAAACCACCACACTTGACAGCTCTAATCGAGCATGTACATCCAATTCTCTCCATGTTTGCTGCCAGTTTTTATAACTAAACCATTTTATAACAGGAGGAACTTCTCTATTGCTACAAGAGATACAGGAATTCGGTACTTTATCATTTCTCAAAAAATCAAAAATTTCAGAAGTTGAAACACCTCTATATAAATCAAAATATCGAATGATCGAAGCGTGGCCAAACATTTTAAAGTGCATATAGCGTAAAAAACATCTGATTTGAGAATTTGGAGATATCGAGGAAATTAATCGTTCACCAGTCGCAGAATTCAAGTCTTTGTACAAATTTTAATGGTATCCCCATGCTAAGCAACTCGTCCGGTGAAGCGTCTTTCAAATCCTCCCAATAGTAATTCAACGCTTGCCAGCAGATCTCGGACAATTTGGGAATTGTTAGCCAAGCGGAGTAAACCGCGTTTGTTCTTTTCATCTGTAATAATAAAAATTTTTGAATAATTGTGATTATAAATAAAAGAAAGTGCATTGAATAAAAAAACATTTGAAATGTCACGCTTTAGAATACGATAATAACCTTGGTGTTTATTTTGACTATACCGCCGAATATGTACATGCAACCTTCCGGAGTCAGCGCAGCCGAATGGAAGTACGCAGGACGTGGTAGGATGCATTCTTGCAAGCGTGTCCACCGCAACGTGCTAAGATTAAGTCGCCAAACGTCGGAAAACACCCGGTCGCCATTGTAACCGCCCGATATGACAACCGAAGTAACGCCGCTCTTCTCATCCGTGTGCTGCACGGAACCGTGACAACGTCGTGGCGCCGGTACCATAGTCTCTTCAGTTTCGCCATGCGTGTTCAAAATTTTCCAACTGTTAGTTTTCAAATCAAACGCCGGTATTTCCTGAAAAAATTTATTCGAAATATTACACGAGAAAATTAAAATTATTGCATATATATCTTTTTATATATACTTTTATACAGAAAATTCAATATATTAATAATTATATGTATTTATTATGTACCTTTTCAATATACATTATATTAATATATATATATATATATATGTGACAATAAAAGCATAAAATTTAGAACTGCATATACACTTATTAGTCAAAATGCATTTATTAAAATGTAGGTATACTTTTAAAGACTCGCAATATTATGTTTTTATTAATGTGTTGTAGCAAATGCATTATCTAATAAATCAATACATTTATTAGAAATAATAGACATTTTTATACTTAGTTGATACTTTTGCTAAAATTCCTTACATAAATGCATACATTAACTAGTGCATATGCAATTACTAAATTTTACATTTTTACCATGACATATATAAAGGCAGTTGTATTATGTTATACTTTTTAAGTGGAAGCTTTTATTTACTCACCAAGAAACCATAGGATTCACTCGAAGTACCACCACCCAAAACATAGATCATCTTGCCGTCAAAAGCAAGCTCATGCCTGTATCTGCCATACGGCTCTAACTCATCCTTGCCTGAGCAAATATATACTACCTCCCAGACGCCTCTTCTTAGATCAAAGCGGTGAATGTCGCAGGTATATTCATAACCAGTAGTGCCACCGACTGTATAGAGATAGGAACTGTGGCATACTAGTGCCTATCCATAGAAATAACCTTACTATTATACAAGTTATTATACAAGTAAAAAAAGTTTGTTACATATGCAAGTAATAGAAAAAAATAATAACATAGACCAAAACAGTAATATGTAGATCTTGTTATTTTCAGTCTTGAGATTTTTATCATAAAACCCGAGGTTCATAAGTATTTAGTCTTTGATAAATCTTTTTTTCTTTCATTTTCATTGCTTTAATCAATTTCCTGTTAAAATACTGGCTAGTTCAATGGCAGAGCAGTTTTCTCTTATTGAACAAAATCAACGGTTTGCCAATTAATAATTAAACCATCAAGCAAACAATTCAAGCTCTGTTCTCAAGTTTTCCTATCTTATGCATGATAATTTTTGATAGAAACAATATTATTTCAATATGATAGAAACAAAAATTACAAATCTCAGGGTACACGACTGGATAAACAAATCTTGGTACCGTGTCCCTCAGAAGATAGAAATTCAAATGATAAGGACAAAAATGATTATACCTGCCCATACTGTGGTTCAGGTAGCTCGCCTATGGCTGGCACGGCATTTATCGCACCGTCGTCCACGTTACAGACGTACAACTGATTGCTGCAGCTCTCGCCGAACGGGACGCCGGTGCCACCGTACACTATCAGCGTATTGCCACACAGTATTACTGCATTCGACGCCAGCTCGTTCGGCATATTTTCCTGGCCAGGTAGTCGGGTCCAGCGCTTGCTGACAAAGTTGAAACGCCACAGTTCCTTGAACAGTGGTTTGCTAGCGCTCCACGTCTGATCATCACTCACGTCAGGGTCAGAATCAGATACGCATGGATTGAAGCCGCCGTATGAGTACAGGTTCCGATGATCACAAGCAATCCGGTGGCCACTTCGGGCTTTCGGCTGTTCCGTTCCGTTCACCTTGGGCTTGATAAATTTTTCCAAGACGTCGCGGTGCGACGAGAAGCAGTTACGAAAGCGATCAGAGACTTGGCGAACTACGAGGCGTTTCTTTTCGATGAAGCTCCTCTACGCGTTGCGGTCATTCCTAACTCCAAGAGCGCAGACCTAATCTCCATGCGAGATCGCAACCAATCACCTACCTGTCTGTTTACCTATCCTAAACAAGATTCGTCCGATTCGTTCTTTCGAGAACTCTCGTGTTTGTGGCACAATATTAGCAACTGGATCACCCTGCAGGTGACTGCCTCGAGAAAGAATTGTCGGTCATCTCGCGCGAGGGAGATTCGCGATAAGTTTCTCTCTTTTCGCACTGTTGTGTACTAGTCGAAAATAGGTTTTTCATGCAGAAGATTGAAGGAATTCAAGTGAAGTCGTCTTTTCCGTCGTGACCGCGACGTCCTATCGACCGCTCTTTCTATTCTTTTCTAGTTATACGAGGTCTCCGAGTATCGAAGTCATCACTTTCTTCTTCTTCTTCTTCTGTGTCCAATGATTATCTGACCCGAAGGTCACAGTACCTACGCGACAAATTCGATGATGTGCTGATCGAGTCGCTCACTTTCTCACGATAACCGACATCTTCCGCGTGGGCGCGCTCTTCTTCTTTACTACCCCTCCAGATGGACTTCCGATACCTAATATTCAGGATCACAATTTCTTGTGAATTCTAAGTACGTAGAAAAAGCGTACTTTTTCAGGGCACAGGAAATTTTGATAGTTGACTCGAAGCGACTTCAAAACGCTCTCCTCTCCGTGCAAGCTTTTCCTCGAACCTCAAAGTCACCGTTCAGCGTTCACTTCATCTCCTTGTGCACAATACGCATTCAATCATGTGTATGTACCCATTTCTCGTCTCTCAATACTGTCAAACACAGGCAAGCGTGGGAGAGCCAACGAGAACGCAACCGTGTTTGTTTTCGGACGTAAAAACAATCCACGTTACCGGACGATAGTGCAGTACCGCAGACAACGTCCCGCAAAGTCCCGCGACATCCACTGGGACACTTTCGGAATTCGATGGAAATGGAACCGGAAGTCAAAACAATCACATGGGAGTATCTAGAGAAAAATTCCAAACATCAATCGCTGTGATTGGTTGTTGTTAATCTGGTAACATTAGGCCTGTTCTTTTTGGTTGAACTTTTGCACCAGTTCATCTTTCTTCCTCTTCTTTCCTCCTGGAGAGAAAAGGAAGAAAGATGAACTAGTGCAAAAGTTCAGCCAAAAAGAACAGACCTTTTGGAATCGAAGTATATTTTATTCCAACGATGTGTACGGATTGTTTTTAGGTTATAATTTATTTTATGGATCATAAACAAATTTCAAGGTGCAAATTATTTGTCGCGCGTAAAAGTGCCGTAAGTTTTAATACCTTTCCTTGATTATATTTTTAAAAGATGAAGGAAATTCCTCTTTCAAATTGTGAACGAAATTTTATAAACAAATGTATAGAGGGGGAAACGGTAAGTACTTTTCCTGCAAATTTATTAGACAATAACTCTTATATCTTTTAAAAGTTACAGTGTATACATATTATTATAATTTATAATTAATGTATCACTTAAAGATTATTTTATAATTATGGATATAAATTTTGAAACACAAACATTTTGTGCTATGCATACGCAATAATAAAACTTATAATAAAATCACATTTTAGAGATTAGATGGCCGAAAATTATTGGAACCACGTTCAGTAAAAATCTACTTTAGCTCCAATTGGGGATGTTGTATGGTGTCTCTTGGGCACACAAAGTAAATTTCATTTAATAATGTCTCTACAGATTATTTTTAATGAACATATAAAAGATTGAAAAAAGAAATCCTTTTGCAGAGCCATAGCACAAGTATCATGTGATATACAACAGCCAAAAGCATCTCGTCCTAATGAAGGCATGATACGCATAAATGTTGAGCTTGCTCCTTTAGCAGCGCAACATTTTGAAGGTGGTAGACAATCTGAAGCGGCTATACTGATCAATAGGCAGCTGGAGAAATGTTTTAAAGATTCAAAATGCATGGATTTAGAATCTCTCTGTATAGTAGCGGATAAGAAGGTTACTAGAATGCTTGATTTTGGGTACTATTCAACAAAAGATACAGATAACACAGTATAATTGTAATATAACAGTGAATTATTACATTCTTGTTGTTTGTCAATGTTAAACAGAGATGAAATGATTTACTGTATTACATCGTGTCATTTGTGTTCTCTTCTGGAGAGCACCCATTAAATATTATGTGTAACATTTGTTATATTATGACTTATACGGTTTTTCATTCAGGTATGGAATTTGAGAATTGACATTAATATCATAAATCATGATGGGAATCTTGTGGATTGTGCTTCAATAGCGACGCTCGCCGCTCTTATGCATTTTCATAGACCAGACGTCACGTCTACTGGCGAGGAAATTATCATACATCCGGCTTCTGAGAAAGATTTTCTGCCATTGACATTATTTCACTATCCAATCTGCGTATCTTTTATAACTTTTAAGAGGTTGGTTGATGGAACAGAAATTATTTGTCGAATTTTGTACAAGATAAAAAATTCCTTCTTGAAAAATCTATCGATAAAATTTAACAATTTTTAGATTATACGTGTGCATAATGTAAAATCTATAAATTTCACAGTGGCAACACTATAATGGATCCTACTTACATAGAAGAAAAAGTTGGTGTCGCTGAACTTACTCTCGGTGTGAACTCTTATAGAGAACTTTGTAGCTTGCATTTCGATTATTTAACAAAAACCATGACGGTCAAGGACGTCATATCTGCTGTTTCTAATGATGCAGCTAATTATGCAATAAAATTGGTGCAACAGATCAAGGAGGCAGTAATCAAGGATGTGCAGTCAAGGTATGATTTTAAGTTGTTCTGAAAGTAATATCTTATTTATATTACGTATCAATTTAATTTTAAAATAATAATAAGATTGAAAGACCGCTAATATTAAACATAATAATTTTAAATTAAGAAGCGCCATAACGGTCAGAACGTTAAGATGTTGAACTATTGTAAATTCATTTAAATGAATTAATTTCAGAAATGATAATTGCGTGCCGATATGGTTGTCGGACTTTCAACGCAATCAAATCTGAAAATATTAATAATCCCCCCAAATTCCCCAACTTAAAAACTGTAATAAAACTTATTGCGAAAAATAATATTCATAAGTATAAAACGTAAAATAAATACATTACTTTAAAGCAATTTCTGTAGACTCGAAATTCTTAAAATAAAAATAATAATAACACAATCCGTAAAGGCCATACGAGTCACGGGCTGATGAAGGTGCCAACGATTAATTTCAATCTTAATTAATCATTAATGTGTAGAATCCTCTTTATTGAACGTTTCGACTCACTTTGGAGTCCTCCTCAGCAATACATATGTGTAATTAATATGTTGAGTATTCCGTCATTACTTTAAACTAAGAAGCGCCAATAACGGTCTGAATGTTAAGATGTTGAACTATTCTAAATTCATTTTTAAATGAATTAATTTCAGAAATTATAATTACGTGCCGATATGGTTGTCGGACTCGAAAAATAATGCCTCGGCCAGGAGTCAAACCCGCATCTCTTGCATTCCGTGCGAGCGTCCTAATGCCTCGACTCCTGATCGAGGCATTATTTTTCGCAATAAGTTTATTACAGTTTTTAAGTTGGGAAATTTGGGGGGATTATTAATATTTCAGATTTGATTGCGTTGAAAGTCCGATAACCATATCGGCACGCAATTATAATTTCTGAAATTAATTCATTTAAAAATGAATTTAGAATGGTTCAACATCTTAACGTTCAGACCGTTATTGGCGCTTCTTAATTTAAAATAATGTATTTAACGTAAGCGGTCTTCCAATCTTATTATTGTAAAATAAATAATCTAAATATTCATGACAGACATTAACTTTTTTTATTTACATACGATTTAATTTGAAATATTAATCAGAGAAGAAATTCTTTGATTATTTTAAACAATACGGAAGAAAATTAAGAAGAATATTCTAAAAAATATTTTATTATAGATATAAAAAAGAAGACAACAACATATCTAGATTTAAAGAGAGCATACAAGTAAATAAATTGACAACAACGATTGGCGATCACATTAGCATTAAATTACGTAAATGGAATGCAACAGCTATAGTTGAAGGTATATATTCCAACCAATGTTTTTTTATATACACATGTGTGTTAAGATTAAATTTGTTTACATCAGATTAATTTTATTTTATTACAAATTGAAGTAAATTTTAATAAACTTTGATTTTTTATAATCATATTTAATGATGAGAACAGGCTAGTCTAATTTGAGCTCCGGAGCCAAAACGCAAAGCCATCGACGCAAAAAATTCAATGTAGATAAGATTTCGGGGACTGTAAAGTGTTGATAAACGTCACTCAGATGCGTATCAACATTTTACAGTCTTCGAAATCATACATTGAATTTTTTTGTGTCAATGGCTTTGCGTTTTGGCTCCGGAGCTCAAATTGGACAAGCCTGAATTAGACTTAGAATTAGCTTTCATTACATTGAATTAAAATTAATAATTAAAGATTAATTTTATTTTATTTGATATATGAAATATAATACACACTACACACACACACACACACACACACACACACACACACACACACACACACACACACAATTTTTTAGATGATTTCATGGAAGTGGAAAATGAGGAAAAGAATCATATTATAAAATATCAAGAAGGATCTGCTGAATTAATACCCATTCTCAATGTAAGTAACAAAGAAAGAGAACGTATTTAGTATTATAGTAATTTTTTCGATTTTGCTCAAATTGATAATTAATCATAATAATTTTTTAATGTTCTTGCAGAATTCAATTAAGAAAGAAGAAATTTTTAGTATATTTATATAATTAATCATAATAATTTTTTAATGTTCTTGCAGAATTCAATTAAGAAAGAAGAAATTTTTAGTATATTTAATTCCGACTCAGACGACGAAATTCTCGTCAAATCACCATCTCCGGAAAGAAAAGAAATAGACTTAGTAGACTTAATAGATAGCGACTAGATTTAAAAATATATAATTTTAGAAGATTAATTATCTCGATCTAATTTTTATTCTATAATCTCCATACATTTTTCCAAGATCACACACCAATTGCCTTGATCATAGTATACCTCCTTAATAGAGGCCGACGGTATTTTCGTGCACAATCTCGCGATCTCGCCATCGCGAAATACATGATAATATCTCAGAAAATGTTCACTTTTCTTGGTCCAGGGAATCAGCATATTGCTCTGAGGGAAGTCAGTTCTATTTTCGTGAATCGGTAATGTTAAATTACACTCAGAGATTCTCTCATGATTGATTCCGCTCTGATTGATCTTCTTAGATTCCTTGCTTTTTTTGCCAGACTTTAAATAGAACGAATCCTGGGAATTCCAGCGTTGCTCCATTGCCCATACATAAATCAAACATTTCCCCTTTGGTCTCAGCACTCGAACTATCTCGGAGATAGCTCGTAGTCTTCTTTCCTCGGTGGACAAATGATGAATAACTGCAATACTGATTATCGCGTCTACGGAATCGTCTTTATATGGTAAATATAGGCAGTTACACTGAAGAACCTCGAAGTTTTGTTTGCGACATATACCCATCAATCCGGAGCTATAATCACATCCCATCTAAGAGAATCCTCGAGATTAGTAATGCCTTTGCTTGAAAAGGTATAATGTAAACCAAACTAAATTTCAGAGTATACATTCAACTTTTTTTATATCTAATTATATATTCCTATTAATTAAATACCAAAAATAAAATTGAAATAATAATATAACAAAAAATGATTTCTGTCTTAAGAAGTACAAGCATCAATAAAAAGAGAGCTAGAGATCGGCGTGGTAAAGTCAATCACATTTATACAATTACTTTAATCAGACTACATTTGATTCGCAAACTGTTTCGGTTCCAATTCAAGCCGTACTCAACAATATCAATGATTAATATACAAAATTAACGATAGTTCCGTATCTTGATAAAAAACTTGTATTCTACTGTGGTCAAAAAGCGAGACATCTAACTTTATTAAATCTAAATATTGCTTATTTTTTTTATCAAGATGCGGAACTAACGTTAATTTTGTATATTAATCATTAATACTATTAAGGATGGATCGAATTGGAGCTGAAATGTACGGTTTGTGAGGTTGAATCACAATTGTAGTTTTATTATAACATATTAAAGTAATTGTATAAATGTGACTACACTACGTTTATCGCGGCGATTCCTAACGACTTTCTTCTTATTGGTGCTTGTATTTCCTAGTAATTAAACATACCTACTATTAATGAAATAATAAAAAAGTACCTTATATACATTCTGATCTCCACAAAGATATTTGCCATTCCCACAACCCACATCCAAAAGCAATGTGCCTTCTTCTAAACTTTCAAGGAATTTTGTTACATTGGGCCATTGTTTATGTCGCGTTTCGCTAAAGTGATTAGCTATTTCCTCATAAACCTGTAAGAGCACAATTTCAGTAATCATAAGAAACAAACATTCACACGTTCGAATCTACACACCTTATGTACATACGAATTTTCCAATTCCGACGCCGCCTTGTCGTCAATGAAGGTTTCACGTTTTGCAGTATCACAGTAGTTTTTGAAATCACAGTAGCATTCACCACGTCGTACTTTTCTGAAGGTGAAAGACACTCTAATACCACGTTCCTGCGTTGTAGGTCCATTTTCTGTCTTGATAACATCACTGTAACGAGCATTGATACCATGCGTCCATGCATACCTCGCTTCTCCTGTCATAATCAATAAAGATCTGGCTGGCAGGAGAACATCAATTTTTTGATCTTTCTTCTTGAAGTACATGACCCATGTGGATCCCAGTGACAGAGATAATATAGTGTCTTCGAAGACGCTATGTGTGTCAATGTGAGGTGGTATACCTGAATAAGATCATATATTATAATTTGGATTGTTAAACTTAGATCATATATTATATTATAATATAATATATGATCTAAGTTTAACAATCCAAATTATTAACTCAATTGTATTTAATTCTACGATTAAAAAATATTAAATTTATACAATTTACATAAATCATATAATGTTAATATTAATGTAATTAATATAATTAAGAAAGTAAAATGTTTAATCGAAAAATCTTTACTTTGTTAAATAATTTTTAAGAAATAAGCACAATTTTACGAAATTGTATGAATATCAAGATTACCTTGTCCAGGTATATATCTGTTGATAGTCAACTGATCATAAGTGTACTTATGACCATGCTTGTCAAATAAAGTTTGTAAAAATTTGTATTCCTGGGGAATTGGCTCGATAGGTTTGTCAGGATTTACTAAGTTTGTTTCATATTCGAACTCATACCCAAAATGTTTTACACCTCTGAGTTTCAGGTGCGACCAGACAATTGCTAAAGTAGTAGTTAAAACAAGAAAACACTCTCCTTTAAGATATATCTTCTTAATTACATTATTGAATTATATACTGCAAATTTATTTTACCATATTCCATCAAATTAAGTGACTTTAAATCTACCAAATCTTTAGATTTATCCCAATCGAGCGTTCCTAACAAAATTTTCTCTTGCTCTTCTGTTATGAAATTCTCCATTAAAGTAAGACCAGAGGGAAATGCAGGATCGGGCACAACATTATCGGTGGTAGAAACTAAAAAGAGAGTATTACATTGTTATGTAAAGAATTCTAAATTATAATTGGAATTATATAGTTCTATTACAACAGTATACCTGTTTCAGTATAGCATACATATAATGGGCCATTTTGACCTGGAAGCTTAATGCGTCCATGAATATAGTTGTACACACATGTTGCATCCTCCTTTGAGTTGCACGTCACGAAGCAGTACGACTTGCCTGTTGGCATTATTAAAGTATATTTGGAGATCAGAGGGTCTAATACACATTGCAATGTCTCTCTCTTGATACCAGTAACCAGACCACCATTGCATATCATCAGATGCTATGAAAAATATCAAGTTTAAAAGTGGTTAAAATAAATTCTGCATTCTAGTCTAGAATGAGCACACATTACCTGCGTAGGCTGCTCGGCACATTTAATGTTCATGTCTCGGAGCAATCTGTGATAAGCACGTTTCTGCTTTCGTATGCTCTTTCTGTCGTCCCTCTCTATAGTCATAATATTCGTCTTGTCACTTGAAGACATAATTTTGATGTTTAAATGTATTAAGGAAAAAATGGCTTCGTCACAATCGTTCCGTTTTATCAGCTCTGCTGAAAAAGTCGATTATTCTATTTATAAATAAAAATTATAAATAAATTATTGACGTGGGTCTACCCGGCCTACTACTACCAAGTGTACGCCCATTGCTAGCTCTGGGCTCTGGCTAGCTCGCTGCTCGGCGCATAAGCGGCGGGCCGCGGGAAGGGGCAAGGGGCAATCAGGGGCAATGGCCTGGCAACCCGCTTTACACAGCTTGCTAGGCCATCGTCCCTTCCCGCAATCCGCGCGCGCCGAGTTAGCAATGGGCGTACATTTGGCAGGGCTGGGTAATCATTTAAAATGCCAAA
>NW_017257527.1:0-3229 GCF_001594055.1 Mycetomoellerius zeteki | reverse complement strand
CTACATACATTTTAATATACTTTTTTAAGTATTTTACATTTAGCATTTTAAATAGAATTACATTTTAAATGGCATTTTAAATGCAAAAATACCCAGCCCGTCATTTGGTAGTAGTAGGCCAGATGGACGCGCGTATTCGGTAACCTTTAGAGATTAATATCTCGTTAACTATTGCGAAAATTGTAAAATGGTAGAGGTTTTTACTTTCAGCCCCCGGCACCTTGTAATTACTCATAGACACAAAATGTCCACAAACCAAAGAAGCTGGCAACAGTCAGCCCGGTTTGTATATAGTTATCCAAAATATCTATCTTTGTTTGATATTCGATAAACAGGAAAGATAAATATGGAAGATGTAGAAATATCAAGATGTAGAAATATGTAGAACATGTATAGAATATAGAACAAATATAGAATATCACTGACCTAGTTTCCATCGAGAGTTCGAACCGGGTCAGAATGCAAGAACCAATCAACTAGAGTCGAGCATTCCCCTGTAATTAGACTGTAATAGAGGAATGCTTGACTGTAGTTGGTTGGTTCTTGCATTCTCACTCGGATCGAACCCTCGGTGGAAACTAGGCCACAGATAACCTCTAATATACGATTACATATATATTACATATACGATTACATATTATAATAATAAGATAGATTACATGTATAATAATTAAAGGTGTATTACAGCTCCTTTTTACAAATGTGTTATTATTTATACTTTAAATCCTTTAAACAATCTATATACGTATGATCACAATGTAAATAATGTAAAACAGAGCTGTCCAAGATTGGTGTTTTTTGGCTTGAAATTGAAATGTGTCGGTATTCACGCCCATTAAGCCTATTCTACAATGTGCTTTTCGTTTTCTATTTCTTGCTTTTTGTTATTTTTTGCAACTTGTCTTTTTGCTTCTTATTCGATTTTTTGTTTTATATCACCTGAGATAAAAGTTACGAACCTCGAAAGAAACAGGAAACATGTAGCAAGAAATACAATTGTCGATAAAACGGTTGCAAAAGGGGAAAAAGGAAGAGGTAAAAAGCAAGAAACAGAAAACAAAGACTACATTGTAGAATAGGCTTTACCGTTCCTACTCCTCGCTTCATTGCTGTTTTGTCGTAGCGCGCGATGGCGCGCGATGCTCGGTCTCATTATCCCGGATCTACAAGTGTTTTAAAGCGGGGAGCACAGACTCTTGCATAATGCATAACACATAAGGCATAAGAAATTCATCCAATCAGAGTTCTTTATTTCATGGAAAGTGTTACGTCTCTGGGTAGTTCGTCCGATCCCGGGTTCGAACGGGCCCGCGACTATAAGGGTAAAGAGAGAAACTACTGTCTAGATACGGAAAGGAGTCTAATTCGATTTGTCCAGTCCCGCGATTGGTCAGAGGCGGGCGCTAGATATACCTATTATAGTGGATTCTGACTCGCTCCAAGGCTGCTCACCCGTTGTATCTAAATACACGATGAATTTTTCCAGAACGGCAAGACACTCTGGACAAGTAGCAAGACCACGCAGGGTAGTGGTTTGCACGGAACATACGCTACAGGTTTCAAATCGTTCGGGAAAACCTAGATGGATATAGTGTCTAAGGACTCCTAGGTACTGTTCCTTATTTTCGGCTGGCGTGGAGGCGTAGCACTCAGGGCACTTGACAGCTCGGCTCTCTCTATGCTGGAAGAACAATGATGACACGCAGCATGCACTTTGCAGCCACAGGTTTCGTGGACTCACCGCAAGGATTCGAGCGTCGACGGATGGGCGTGAACGTGGGTGCACAGGGCACATTCTCCGGGTGGCCAATTAAAGCTCGTTTCCTTCTGGGAAGGATATCAATTAACTTCCCACTTACCTTGTGTTATTCTTTCTTGAGTTAATCAGCGAGGGCTCGGGTTGGCGGTTGCGGTCTGTGCTGCTCAAGCTGTGGTTTGTGGATCCGATTGGCGTGGTCTCCTGGTCTGCCCACGTTGATTGGTCAGGGTTGATTGTAAACGCACATCCACTTCACGAGTACGGTCGCGTATCTTACATTCGGTCTCGCGTGAGTTTTAATGAACTGGGTGGTTTGTTAAGAAACAGACTATCGAGTAAGTTAAACTGAGTACAATTGTATATATTTGCTCAATTCAGACATTTGGACAGTGAATCTAAATATAACATATACTTAGTGCGTAAACCCTATTATTATAAAAGAATCTATCAGTCTTATGCTTAAGTTACTGATCCCGACGGGGACTGAATTAGAATTGGTGCTTATTACTAGGAAGACGGCGCGACGGGCGGAGAAGGACTGACCGACTCTGAGAAATATTCGTTGCTCTTCCGTATTTTGGAGAGGGAGTTTCCCGCCACCGACTCGTGTGTTGGCGGGAGTGGGAGAGGCGTCAGGCACGCGCTGTGGATGTTCGTGTATTTCCCGGTCTGTTCGGGAAGGTGATTATTGGACAAAATTGAGATAGTTGCGGACGTGACAAAAGGAAGGAAACGAAGGACTTTGATTGGTACATTTTCTTATGTATTACGTGTTATGCGTTATGCAAGAGTCTGTGCTCCCCGCTTTAAGGATGTTGTTCCATGGGCACGGAAAACGGAATCGGAACATGGAATCGGAAAGGTGAAGTGGTAGGGGCAACCAATCAGCATCGTTCCATTCCGCTTTTAAGTAGCCTGGCTTCCCATGAGGCATATTTTTCGGAAACGGAAATTATTCGTACTGTCAATCACCAGTGATCACTAGCAATTGAAAATAATATTGGCCTAGTTTACATCGTGACAGTATTGGTACGCGTATTAGTCCGGATCTACAATAGGTGTTTTAAGCCTTAAGCCGTAAGAAATTGACCAATTACAGTCGAATTCGAGGAGAACAATCGACTATGATTCGTCCATTTCTTATGGCTTAAAGCTTAAAACTCTATTGTAGATCCGGGGTAAAGTTTAATGCGCACCAATGCTTTAGTATGGGTGCGTTTACATCGAACGTACTAAAGCATTAGTGCGCATCAATGCATCAAATTTAATACGCGTACTATATTTTCACGATGTAGAGGAGAAAAATAATACATTATAATATATTATAATATATGTTGAGAAAATGCATAATATTGCACAAGAAAGTTTTGTCAAATTTTTTATATTTAAAAATTTACGATGTATTTGCAGAAGACGCATGTTGGACATGATAAAAGCAAGACGCCAAGCCTTATTCCGACGTTTACTAAG
>NW_017257526.1:29939-34989 GCF_001594055.1 Mycetomoellerius zeteki | reverse complement strand
ATTTACGGCTATTTGTGCTGAACCACTTACAATAAGTATTTTCTTGATTTTCATTGAAATGTATACTGTACATTGCACAATAAGTAATTTATTGTAAAATATAAAAGAATTATATTAATATGAATTCAACATCAAATACTTATCCTACCGGAATATGATTATATTTTGATGCTTTGACCATTTTATGGTAGATGTTCGTCTAATTTTGTTGTATTTGTGGCAAGAATATTTTATTCCAATCTCTTTTATCAATTTACATATTTTAAACTAAATAATTTATAATAAAACTTCTATTATATATAATATATTACAGTAAAAGTGAAGAAAATCGGAAAAAACGAGGTTGACATCGTGAATTATATGGAATAAAAAAAAGGACAATATCAATTGAAATTAATACTACGTACATATTGCGGATTGTGGATATTGTCTACGTATTAATATTGTAAGTATATAGGAAAGCACATACTTGTAATTAGATTCATTGAACCTGCACTAATTGTTTCATTTGTTGAATGAAACAATTATTATTCGTTATGCTACAGTATATAAAAGATTTTACATTGACTGTCTTTATACAGTTGAAAGTTTAGATTCCTGAATTTCTTATCCAGTAAACGAAAATGGATTGAAATGGATTGTTTAATTCATTTCAATCCGTTTGTAATGAATATTACGGATTTTTTTTATTAATATTTCTTATTGACTATTAAAATGTACAATAATGAAATATGACAGCTGTCCTTATACATTTTAAATTAACTTCGAAGTCATTGTGAATCTTTTCGAAGGGTCCTTTCATGCAAGATCAACACTGTTTCCGACATAAATTTGAAATGCGGGGATACCTGTCATATTTCATTATTGCAAATTTTAAGTCAGTAAAATACATTAATAAACAAAAAAAAGATAAGTTCGTAATATTCAATACTCGAGTTAGTTTCATGACAATATATATTTGCTTTTTTACTATTCCCAGTGAAACCGAGTACGAATAAAAAGAAAGTATGGGAATTAACTCGGAATGTCATAAATATTAGAAACTTTTTTTTTATTGCAATCCATACAATCCATTTCCGTTACTGGAATATAGTTTTCTGCGATGCATGGAACAAATACACTTCTAACCGTATGCAAAGAATCGACAAAGATGTTTTATGAAATCGTTGAAGTGTCAATAAAATTATTTTGTCGGGAAGTTTTATTTTTAGTATTAAATTATAGTAACTAGGACCGCAAATGTGAATACACAACAAGAAGAGAAACAAAGCCCTTGACGATTGAAGCTGGATCTATAATGCTTAAATAATTTTACATATGAAATTATTTAAGCATTAAAGATCCAACTTCGACCGTCAAAGGCTTACTTTCTCTTCTTGTAAATTATAGTAAAATAACTGTCTATCCTAATCAAGTGTTTTCTTGACTTTCTTCGATTTTCGTGCAATATGTATAGTTTTAAAAATTTAGAAGTAATTTATCATAAATGAGGAATAAATTATATTTATGGTCATTAAATTATTAATATGCTTTACAGATAAAAATGTTTCATTGTCAATTTTGTGTATTTGAAACGGTATCTTTGACGTCTCACGTAAATCATCACAAATTTCATAGAAATATTACACGTTACTCTTACTGTGGATTTAATAAATGCACCAAGTTTTTTCCAAAAAATGTTTATTTAACAAAACATTTAATTCGAGCTCACGGCCTTATGCAGTCAAAAAATCAAAGAACTATTATCAGGGATGCAACTTGCACTTCTAACGAACGATGCAAATATATGTGTAGTATTGACATATGCAAAAAAGAATTCGATAATTTTTCTAAATTAGTAAAGCATTTAAAATTTCATATTAAAAAAAAAGATCAAATCATGTGTCCATATCCACAATGCAAAAATAAATACACAGTTGTATCTTCCTTTACTGGTCATATGTCAAAAATGCACAGGAACTATGATTATAACACGGATAATGTTCGAGAAAGTCATGACAACGATGATGCTACAGAATCTACTTCTCAATTCTTTGAGCCATTGAATAAAGTAAATGGATCAGTAGTCCTACCTAATAATTATCGTGAGCTGGCATTAGAAGTAAATGATCAATTAAATGTCAATTCAATAGAATTGGAAGATGTGGATAACAAAATTTCATATAATACTGCTGTTGAATCAAATCTGTTTGTTGAAAATGTTGCGCAGTTTTATTTGAAACTGGAATGTCAATACTTACTTCCTGCAACGACTATTCAATATATAACAAGCGAAATAAGTAAAATGCACGAAGAAACACAAGAAATTATTAAAAAAAATTTGACAGAACGGTTTGCAATAGAAGACATGTCACAGCAGCAAATAGCTATAATAGTATTTTAAAAGAAGCTTTTAACTTTGATCTTACAATAAAAACTAACAAGATACTTGCCACAAATTTTAAAAGAAAGAAATTCTATAAAAGTAAGTTTGATTATGTTAGTCCTATTCAAGTTCTAATTAATCAACAGAAAAAAACATTTTTTGCTTACGTACCTATAATAGAAACATTAAAAAGATTTTTTATGGATAAATCTCTTCGAAACGAACTTGGACATAAAGAACCTCGTAAAAAAAATGTCTTAGAAGATTTTATGGATGGGAACGTTTTCAAGAATAATAAATTTTTCCAAGAAAATCCAGATGCTTTACGAATCATATTGTACCAAGATGCATTCGAAATTGTAAATCCAATAGGAGCTGCAAAAAAAACATAAATTACAGGCCATTTACATGAGTCTCGGAAATGTTCCTCATTATCTACGATGTCATATTAATTCCATTAAACTTGTTGCCCTTTGCAAAGAATCAGACTTTGAGCATGAAATAGTTTACGGTAGTGATTAAAGTAGTGACAGATTTAAAAAAAATGGAACAGGAAAGAGTAGAAATTGAAGGAAAATTAATAAAAGGCTCTCTTGTTTTCATTACTGGTGATAATCTTGGAAGTCACGAATTAGGTGGATTTATTGCAAATTTTAGTACTTCTGAATATCTGTGCAGATATTGTTTGATAACGAGAAACGAATTTTACCGGGAGGACGGTGCATACAAAACATATACTCCCAGGACCATCGAGTCATATAATGATGCCGTAAATCTGATTGAGAATAATAGCGTTCAGGGAATCAAATTCAATTCCATTTTTAATAAATTACAATATTTTCATGTGTGCGCCCCAGGATTGCCTCCTTGCATTGGACATGATTTATTCGAAGGCGTTGTAGCCTTCGATTTAAAGTTATATATTGATTATTTTATTTTAAAAAAATGGTTTACATTAATTGAATTAAATACTTTGATTGATAAATTCCATTATTCAATAGAAGATCGAAAAGATAAGCCTTGTGTATTATCAGCTACAAGTAAACGGATTATTGGAGGAGTTTGCCAAATCTGGACATTTTTATGGATTTTCCCTCTACTAATTCATGATAAAATTAAGGTCATTCATGATGAAGTGTGGCTTTGTTTCCTTTTACTGACAGAAATTGTCGAAATTGTGTGTTCACCGACAATTCACAAATCGTGTTTGTTTTATCTTGACCGAATAATTTCGGAGTACCTTTCCATGAGGCAACGGTTTTCTGACATTAATCTACGACCAAAACACCACTACCTTTCTCATTACTGCAAATTAATTTTAGAATTTGGTCCTTTAATAAAAGTTTGGACCATGAGATTCGAGAGCAAACATCGATTTTTTAAAAGGACCACTCGAAATCTTCTTAATTTTATTAATGTAGTGAAATCCTTGAGTGAAAAACACGAACTTTTTCAAAGTCTAGTACGATTGGGAGCTGACAGTAGACTTGAATTAAAAGTATTCGAACTTAGCCATTTTAACATCGATATGTATCAGGAAAATATTAAAGCTGCCATAAGGAAAATTAATTTACCTGATGACATCCAACAATGCACCAGAGTTAATTTGAAAGGTACAGAATACAGAAACGGGCATGCTCTAGTAATACGCCAAGATGGTTACCAGGAGAACATTACAGGAAGGATTTGTTTGTTTCTTTGCTCCATCGAAAATGATGTTTATGCTGTGTTTGAAGTGATAGAGAGTTCTTTTATACCATTCCTTCGAGCTTATGAGCTTGGACGAACAATTGGTTACGATTGCCTTTCCTTGCATGAGATCATGGATTTCAAACCAATGCACATATACAATTTAGGAAGTATGTTGTGTGTTAAACCATGCTATGGATTTGTATCTCATTATTTCTAACCAAGTATGCTAAATGCCTGCACATATTGTCTATTCTTTTTTCTTATATATTTCTTGTTTTTTATTGATTGGTCTAAAAATTCCAATATTACGTTTATTTTATAATTATTACATGTCTGTAACATTCATTATTACGTGTATGTAACACTCATAGGGTGCGTTCGAAAATCTAATCGTTGGATAGAGTAAGATTGGATATGGGTACACATAAAACTCAATCAGAGTAGCATGACTTTCTGAACACATAGGATAAGACTTCAAGCATTATGAATGGATATGTTATAAATAATAAATATTTTTTCAGATTTCACGATGCCTTTATTTAAAATTGAGTCACGTGGTTCCAAAAGAGTAATAGTAAATGCCAATAGTATTTCGCAATCTGATGAAGTTTATACGGTAAGTTTATTAAATCATTTCAATTATTAATTTTATAACTTAAAATTTCATCTTTTTCACTGGTAGGAGTCACGATATCTCGAAAACGATTCGACCAATTTACTTCAAATTTCGAGGCAATATGTTCTTAGATAGTGTTTTCTCTTGTGGATGATGCTAAGTATTTAAAAAATATTTTAATAAAATGGTGAACATTTGAAATTATAAAAACATCGAAAATTTTCGAACCTTAACTTTAAACGATGGTCATTCTGTTAAATATTTAAAAAGAAAAATCTGGTATTTGAATAAGAGAAAGAACTGAGAACATTGCCTCCAAATTCGAAGTAAATCAGCTGACGGGTATGTAATGACGGTATACTTCCGAGAGCCTATGC
>NW_017257526.1:24325-28811 GCF_001594055.1 Mycetomoellerius zeteki | reverse complement strand
CACACTACCGGAAGAGATTGACTTCGGAAATGATATTCATCAGGAAACAGACGCATGGACTTAACATGCAAACGGATATGGAGGGGCTTCCCAAGGCCTACCTCCCGATTATTGATAGACTATAAAAGGTCGAAATTGTTGTCGCGCTTAGTCAGTCAGTGTCGCTCGTGCACAGGAAGAAGTCGGTCGGGCATTGACTTTAGATCACTTTCGGGGATACCTTTTCTTGATTTGGTGAGTAATTTTTTAACGCTAGTTTTTTAATTACTGTCTCAATAAGACCAATTAAATCAATAAGAGACTAACTGTGTCTGACACTGACTGGCTAACTTATCAGAAACCTGTTTTTGAAGTATTAAGAGTAATGTTTGCGATGCGGTATCTTGTGATCAAGGTGAGCTTCCTAACCATCGGAATAATTAATTATAATTTCAAAATTTTTTGATACATTAGTTTTACATTTTCTTTATTTCGAGAATTTCAAAATTTCTTTCCCCCCTTTTTCTTTTTTACTGCATTCTTATCTGGATTTAATTCTGGTATTTATACTCTCGAGGTGAGGAAGATCACCATGACTAGTTAATAATTGTTATATTCTATGTATGTGATTGTATTAGTTATCTCTGAAGAAGGCTCAAAAATGAGCCGAAACATGTAAGTGCTTTAGTAAAATAAAGAATTTTCACGCTACGATAGTCGTGTTATTTGCGCAACGTCTCCCGCGCTTGACTCCTACTGCCCTTGTTCTTTCATTGTTTTTTAAATCAGCTGAATCATTTTCAAGATATCGTGGCTCCTGTCACTTAGCGAAGTAGTTGGTTGACGTCAACCACCATAACATAGATTAATGTGAATAAAAGTTTAATTAAAAAAACCGATTATATACATGTATCTATATATGTACAATTGAATTAAAATCTTTACTCTAAATAACTAAATAATTATCATGATGAAAAAATCCACCTAATTATTCGGTTATCCAGTTGTTCTCACCTTGAATTAAATGAATAAGTGCAGATAAATTGATACAATATTTTTATTTCCCTTATACAGTTGGCATTACAGGAAGATGAACCAGAAATTGATGACGACGAGATCTTAATCCAGTTATCACAACTAAGCACCACTCCCATACTGTTAACCATTTTGAGTGGAAACAAAAGTTCGAAAGACATATTCGCAGAAAGAGAAAATGATCAAAATGTTTCAAATGAAATAACTTTAAAAAATTTGTCGGATAATTCATAAAAGATTCAATATTTCAATACATTGAGTTTTCTAATTCTACTTTTCATTTGTATGTGATATATATTCAAAAGTTAGATATAAATAAGTGAAAATAAGACGGTAAACAATTTATTTTGTGAAAAAGTGTTTCAAACAGTTCTTTGTTTATAAAATAATTTAGGTTCTGATTAATATAAATTTCTAATTAATATAAATTTTATATACATAATATCGAATCAACTTTGCAACTTTAAAATTTTAAAATATCACAAAGAGTGATGTATAGATACATACAATTATTCGTACAAAATATGTGTTTCGCTCAAATTACTTTATAATATTTCTTATAAAATATGAATTCATGTTTCTGCTTTTTCTTCTTTGCACTTTTATTTTTATATTTATTCCAGCTTCTCCAAGTACTTCAACATCGTCAAGGTCAAGTAACTTGTTCAATAAACAATACGTCCTAAATATGAAAGAAGAGGTATGGGACAAAGTATCTGACACTATAGTTACTACCTGCCAAAGAGGAGAGAAATTACTACCTGCACAAAGGCAAACAATAAATCGAATTGTCGCAGACTATATGATAAATGTTCTTCAACGGACATCAAGAGGAGTAGCTGAAAAAATAGCAAGAAATATTTGCGAGACATATCCAGAAACTTTTAAAGACACCATCGATAACCAACAGTGGGGCAGTGGCATTGAAACCTTGAGCATGCAAATATATAATTGCGTTCAATACATGAAACATACAAAAAGTCATAATAAAAGAGCATTAAGTCCGGATAGCGATGATGCTGATGAAGAAGAGAGAAAAAAAGAAGCTGCCATATTACGGCGTCAGGATGAATATGGTTGCGTTGAATACGCACCTAGATTACCTTCAACGGAAAATTCAAAGTCACAGGAAGAAAAACGTCTTCGATTACTGGAACTATTCGCTACTTTAGAAAGAGATACAAATGAAATAGGCCAATTGATGACAGAAACATACCCAACTCTACGAGGCGTCATTAATGAGAAGTCGAGAAACATTGAAGAAATCTTAGTACAGTGGCCTTTTCTTAAAGAATCTGAATTTATACTGCAGCATAGCTCTATTTTACTGGGCAAAAACATTCAAAAGGTTTGGTCAGACTCGCTTAGCAAGAAAGTTAAGTCAATTCGACAATATATTAAATTTTCTAAAAAAATACCTACGAATGTGAAAATTTGCATTGTTAACGAATGTAAAGATGTTGTACAAATAACAAAAGAAAATACGCCAAAAATATTGGTTATTTTTCCATTGTTACTTGCATATTTTACAGAAAAGACTAACTTTTTATTCAAAATAATTAGCGTAAGTTAGATTTTTATATTTAATACTTGTATTGAAAGAACAAGGTGATAAAAATTTATACCATTATTACAGATTGACAAAGCAGATATACCAGCAGTTGCAGACTCCAATTACCCTGTTTTAATTATCAGAGGTATATTTTATTTCATAAAATTTTACGCTACATTCGATGTGTAAGAAGCACATACCTTTATAAGGTCCAAAAAAGATCTTCAAACAATTTTAAAAACAAGCTGCGAGATGAATTGAGTTGCTTTTTTTATTTTAAAGATGACGAATTATATATATGTATGACATATTAGTAAAAGTTTACATTAGACCCCCCAGTGACCTTGACAATGACATATATTGTCAAGATCATGAATGACCCTGAATGACCTCCAACAAGTTTTAGCAGTCGCTCGTTATTCGTTAAAAAGTTATTAACAATAAAAGTTAGTAATCATTTCTCTGCTTACATGAAAAGTCAGATAACTCTAGGCAGGGAGAGAGGTAATGGGGATATACTCATACCTCTCCTCGCCTAGAGTTATGACTTTTCATGTAAAGCAAGGAAATAATTACTAACTTTGATTGTTAATAACTTTTTAACGAATAACGAGCAACTGCTAAAACTTGTTGGAGGTTACTTAGGGTCATAACCGTAATAACATATGTTAAGGTCAAGGTCATTGGAGGAAAGTCCCCTAATATAAATAATTACCGATATATTTTCTTCTGTATTTTATAGGAAACTCGCTTTATGATTCTAACGCTACATGTAACGTCGTCATCGAAAGAAAGACAATGATTTTTTGCAATGACGTTTCCCAAGGAATTTTGATCAGCTTTTTAGCATATTATATATTTGGAATTTACTATCCAAAAGAAGCTGAGAAGACATTCGAGTTTATCCAAAGATAACTGAAATTTAATTATTTACTGTTACTATCTATATAATAGTTTATGATGGTTTGCCAATTAATCTTTTGTTTCAACGTACTTCTTTTAGAGTTTTTCTAAATATTAACCCGCACACTGGTGGAAAAAGAAATATAAAAAGCAAACGTAGGGGTAAAAAGTTTGATACGGATGTATTCAACCTCGCAAAAGCTGCACTGTCCGCATTTCCCGATACAGATTTCGTGAAAACAGAAATCCCTTTGGATGAATAATATATGTATATACATACATATATGTGTGTACTTGTTACTGAACTGGTGTTCAAATAAAATATTTGTACGAATATAAAGCTAAAATCTCATACATTCAAAATAAATACTCATTAACCTCCCCCTCCCTTCCTTCTTTCTTCCCTCCAGAATCCACACACACACACACACACACACACACACACACACACACACACACACACACACACACACACACACACACACACACCATGTATTAAAAGTAATTTACATGTACATTAAATGAAGAAAAATCGCGAGTAATAAAAGTAATGAACATGTATATTAAATTCAATAAATCACGAGTAGTAAAAGTAATGAACATGTATATTAAATTTAATAAAAGTTGATACATTAAAAATAATACACATGTTATTGAAATTTAAGACATCAGTAAATGAATATTCATATACAGCATTCATTATTTTTCATTGACGGACTTGAACCAAGCTTTCTTTACATGTTAATTAAAAGTCATTAAGAAATTTCTAACAGTGTATCTAAAACATGTTAGTAGTATAGTAGGGCGGGTTCTAACCCATGGGGCTAGAGGGGAATGCGGGGCGCAGGGGTACTCGGAGGCGAGGGGAAACGGAACGCGGGGATTCTTCGGAGGTGGGTGTATGACGTCACTGGGCGAGCGGGAACGAGGCGCGGGGAAGGTTCCAGGGTCGCCGGTACCGCTGTTTACCTAGGACCCAAACCATCACTGTTTATGGCTACGGTTACACCGTACGAC
>NW_017257526.1:22199-23229 GCF_001594055.1 Mycetomoellerius zeteki | reverse complement strand
AAAAGCGGAAAATCCTGCCAATCTGAATCTTCAATTTTTCTACTTAACACACCCCATTAAGGAACTAAGAAATTCCAACATAAACCGCTCGATCCTTTGCAATTATTTTTCAAAGTGACAGTAACGGAAACAGTATGACTGAGTTTGCACCATCGTGCAAACATCGAGGATATAGTGTTCAATAATATCAGAAACGTGGAATAGCTTGAGGATATCATAGACGAGACAGATGAAGACTATGACTTTGCCGTATGCGATGTGCGGTACGTTCTCCGTAATCCGCAGATGAGAGACGAAGTTACGCGAATATCACCGGTGCAGTTCCTACGCGATCGAGAATTAGGTATACGCGAAGAGAGACAGGGGGTCGTTACCAGAGAACCCGTTTATGATTGGTCTTTACTAGCGCGACAGAAAGTGTACACACGGTTTCAAGATGAATGTTACAAGGATGACGCTGACTATGAAAAGAGACCTTGGTGGGCTAGAAATTTTCACAATTTCAATGTAATAAAGGACGATCGTTATTGGGTAGAGAAAATCGTGCAAAAGAGCGAGCGTGTCTGCATGTGCATTAAGATTCCTGCGGGTTGTGAGAAGTGCGTTGAACTGCTGATAATTGACAATATATGGACAGAGTATTGCGACCGCGATAAGATTCCAGTGCTGTTTCTGTGCGATGATCGATGCTATAAGTGTGAAGAGTGCATCTTCACCCTTGAATATAATAACAAGTTGGTAGAGGATTATTTCAATCTACGTATAAACCGGCATTGCAACGCGTGTGAATAAGTCCCGTGGAAGAGTGTGACGTGATCTAAAGACTGTAAAAAAAGACATGGAAACCCACGAGCGAGTGGAAGGCGAACTGTTGGAGCAGTGCGGCCAGGTCGCTAATCTGGCGGAGTGTCTCGCGTGGCTGCAACGGTGCGACGAGTGCATAGAGCGGCCGGAAGAATTCTGTTGTGCCAAACGTCCACGGCTCGCCGTCGGACACAGACAATGCTTGGTGGTGAGGATCGCGCGACTC
>NW_017257526.1:18578-21630 GCF_001594055.1 Mycetomoellerius zeteki | reverse complement strand
CGAGCGTCATCGTATCCGCATTATACAACAGTGCTAAATCTTACGGATATCGAGTTTCCGATGACGTTAAAGGACAATCAAAAATTCGAACGATTGAACGCAGTGTCGATCAACGTGTACGGCATCGAAAATAAACAGATCCTTCTTCTACGGCTCACCAGCGACAAAAAGGAGAAACACGTCAACGTGCTGTATCTACAAGATCCACGCGATGACAGTCTCGGTCACTTTGCGTGGATAAAAAATCTATCCCGTCTCGTGAGCTCGCAACTCAACAGAAAAAAGAACAAGAAATTTTTCTGCAATCGGTAAATATACATAAAAAAATTATAACAGTCCTTTATACTAATAAATGATAATAATAATAATTTATATACGTTTTTTCCAGATGCTTACACTACTTCAGTACGAGCGAAAAATTGGAGTTACACGCAATGGACTGCAGAAAAAATGAACGATTGCGCCATCAGACTGCCGAGCGAGGACGACAAATGGCTCGAATTCGGCAACCACTGCAATAAGGAGCGCACTCCATTCATCGTCTACGCCGACTTGGAGTGTGTTCTACACAAGATGGAACCCAACAGGGAAGATGCGTCGTCATATACATATCAACAGCACGAGGTATGTAGTATAGGATATTACGTGCGATGTTCGTACGACGACGCGTTATCGTCATATCGGTTCCGTCGCGATAATGATTGTATAGCGTGGTTCGCGCGTCAACTCCAAGACTTGGCGCATCGCGTGAAAGATATTGTATCCGCCAACGTGCCTATGGAAACGTTGTCTAAGCAGCAATGGGAGGCGTACCGTAGCGCGACGCATTGCCACGTATGTGAAAAATCATTCGCGCCGAACGACACGCGGGTCCGCGATCATTGCCACTTAACCGGTAGATACCGTGGCCCAGCCCATTCAAACTGTAATATAAATTATTAAAATTCCTTTTATATTCCGATCGTATTTCACAACTTATCGGGCTACGACGCACACTTTATAATTAAGGAAATTGCTACCGCGTACGACGGACAAGTAGACATACTTCCAATAACCAAAGAAAAATATATATCGTTTACGGAATACGTTGACAGTACTAAAGAAAAAGAATCTCGAAATTGCATCAAATTAAGATTTATCGATTCTTTCAAATTTTTGAGTACAAGCCTTGATAAATTGGCGTCGTATCTCGATACAGATAAATTAAAAATTGTACGTTCCGAATTTTCAACACTATCGAACGAAGAATTTGAATTACTAACGCGAAAAGGCGTATTTCCATACGAGTACGTTGACTGCGTCGAAAAATTGCAGGACACGCGTTTACCACAGCGCGAATCATTTTACAGTTCGTTGACGGGCGATACCGTATCCGAGAGCGATTACGCTCACGCCGTGAACGTCTGGCAGCGATTCTCTATTCGAACGCTCGGCGAGTAGAGCGATCTGTACTTGAAAACCCATGTCTTGTTGTTGGCCGATGTTTTCGAAAATTTTCGCGAAAGTTGTGTCACAAGTTACGGGCTCGATCCCGTGCATTACTATACATTGCCCGGTTTCACATGAGACGCAATGCTAAAACACACACATGTAAAATTTGAACTTCTCACCGACATAGATATGGTTCTGTTCGTCGAGCGCGGTATACGCGGCGGCCTCAGTCAATGTTCAGGTAGATACGCGCAGGCCAATAACAAGTATATGCGTTCGTACGACCCATCGAAACCGTCGTCATACTTAATGTACTACGATGTTAACAATCTATACGGATGGGCGATGTGTCAACCATTGCCATACGCCAACTTTCAATGGGTCGAAGACGCGGCGAACTTTGACGTGAGCGCGATCGCTCCGGATTCACTCACCGGTTACATTCTCGAGGTCGATCTCGAGTATCTGCAGCATCTTCACAACGTTCATGCAGACCTACCATTCTGTCCTACGCGCGAAAAGCCGCCCGGCACGCGTGAAGAGAAACTTCTCGCGACGCTGTACCATAAACAGCATTACGTCATCCATTACCGCAACCTGCAGCAATGTACTCGTCACGGACTTCGCGTAACAAAAATACATAGAGTGCTACAATTCGCTCAATCTCCATGGCTCCGTGAGTACATCGAATTCAATACAAATTTCAGAATTCGTGCGATAAATGATTTCGAAAAAAATTTATATAAATTAATGAACAACGTGGTGTTCGGTAAAACCATGGAGAATGTACGCAATCACGTCGACGTAAAATTATTAACGAAATGGAACGGTCGTTACGGTGCAGAGGCAATGATCGCGAAACCGAATTTTCATAGCCGTAGCGTCTTTGCGGAGAATCTAATCGCCGTCGAACTGCGCAAACTCGAGGTGAAGTTCAACAAGCCGATTTACGTAGGTATGTGCATACTGGACATATCGAAAGTCTGCTTGTACGAATTTCACCACGAGTACATGTTACCGCTGTACAACGACAAATGTAAAATTACGTACACTGACACAGACAGCCTGATTTATCACATAGAATGCGACGATATTTACGTGACGATGAAACGCGATATCGCTAGATTCGACACGAGCGATTATCCGGCGGGCAATGCGTACGGTATGCATCTCAGGAATAAGAAGGTGCCAGGTCTGATGAAGGACGAAAACAACAGCACGATAATGACCGAATTCGTTGGACTCAGAGCGAAGATGTATGCTTTGCGTGTGGATGGAAAGAAGGACACCAAAAAAGCAAAGGGTGTAAAGAATAACGTCGTAGCGCGAACGATAACGTTCGACGATTACACACGATGTTTGAACGAAGAGATCGAAATGACTCGTCGTCAATCGTGTATACGATCTGAACTGCACGAGGTTTACACGATATCCGAATCGAAAATCGCTCTGAGTCCATACGACGATAAACGGTACGTCGTACCGGACTCGACGGAAACGTTACCGTGGGGGCATTGGCGGATACCTTTGTAGTATCATATACGTATCATATGTATTAGTATTTTAATGTACACTTTTTTTAAATTTATTATGTGTATTACTATTATTGTACTTTCATATA
>NW_017257526.1:17115-17460 GCF_001594055.1 Mycetomoellerius zeteki | reverse complement strand
CTCAACGATATCAGCCTGCCACAGATCGTCGTATCCCCGGACTATGACGCGCCTTCTCGGAAAATTTCTTCTCGCCGGAGTGTGCAATTCGTCGACGAGCCGACGTCTCTCGGAGCTAACTGTTTTCTTTTCGTCGGATCTCTTTTTCATGATTCGATGCGTAATACACAGGATACAAGAAAAAAATGTTTTCTCGCTGACTTCACTCGACTAACTTGTTTCGTCGATACGCGATTTAATTTATAATAAGACCTGCTTCGTGAAGTTCCTCGATGATTGACAGCATCTCGTGAGCGTTGTTGCCCGCTCGGTGCGAAGCGGCGTGTAATCCGAGACGATCCACCA
>NW_017257526.1:16753-17056 GCF_001594055.1 Mycetomoellerius zeteki | reverse complement strand
GTGAGGTAATCCCTTTCCAGATTTCTTCTGTTTCTTAGGTGTAATCGACATCAATGGCGCGATTACGTGTTTGTACTTGTATCCCCTGTTACTTAATAGTCGACCCTGCGAATGATGCTTGTGCTTGTGCGCGTTCGTTGCCAGCAGCATGCTCTTGTACTTGTGCTAAAAGATATCGTCTTTTGTGTAGAGGGCATCGTCGGGAATTCTCTTGAAAATCAACTCGTAAAAACCAGGCGTACCGGCGTATCGTACGCCGTCGATAATTATGTTGTCCGCGTCATCCACGTCGAAACGTTTATT
>NW_017257526.1:10008-16596 GCF_001594055.1 Mycetomoellerius zeteki | reverse complement strand
CCTTCGTCGCTAACGAATCGTCCGTCGTTTCGAAAACGTTCTCGAACGACTCTATCGGTTGTGCGAACGTCGTCGTCGTAGTACGCGGTGTGGAGGTTATCGGTTGTACGTCGTGCCATTGATCAGATTTATAATAATAGGAAAGGAGACATTTTAATAAGAGATTGATATCGGAGATGGTTCACATAAAAACAAACGCATGGGCTAAACAAACAAAATGACACAGAATCCCTGCCAGAATCATATCTAAACATTATCCAATCTCTTTCCCCCTCTTAACATTGTCCTTTGTCTCCTTTCCTATTATCTTTCCTATTTCTTTGTTTTCTTTTTGTCATAATGTCGCTTGACATCGTTGAGTTTAAATGTTACATCCAATTGTATCATGGCTTATTTTTTATTAAATATAATTTTTTTTATTAAATATAACTTTGTTAATTGTGTGTACCTATCGTCGTCTACCTTACATCATTGAGACAATATAAGGTATATATGTTTTATTTAATTTGCATTTTTTAATTTAATTTACTATAAATGTACATCGATAATTTAATCTATAACGCAATGTTAATGTATTATTTATTATTGAGATTGTAGAATTGCGAAAAGTGAGATGTGATCTCTTTTGATAGTTTTACATATGGACCGCATTTTATGAATACAACCGAATTTTTCACTGGACATTATAATTTGACCGAATTTTCCGATAATATATGTAAGAGTGTTATTTTACATTGAAAATGACATGATCGGTGTCGAAACGTTTGTATATATACGATCATTAAATATATCTTACATTATAATTGGCTCATTGCCCTTCTTTTATTTATTGATTTATTCTAATTGAGCCATATTAATATTTATTTTATATGATATGTTGTTACCGATTTGTGCTGTAGAGAGTTTCTGATCTCTTTATATTATACATATGTATATATAGAAGTTTATTTTATATTACGTATTGTATAAGTTTATAAAGAAATTGAAGTTTATTTTACAATATATACAGATTTTGTTACAGTTTGTATAAAGAGATTAGATAATATTATACATAGATCTATAAAGAGGTCTAAAGTTGGTATATCTTTCATCATATATATATTTTTTCTAATATAAAGTTTATGTATCCAATGTATATATACACAAAATATTTACTAAAAACAATGTAAAGTTACAAATACAAATTATATAATAATAAAATGTTTAAATTACTTTTTATTTTATTCATAGATACAATAATTGTAAATGTAAAAAAAATAGATTCCTGAATTATATAATTCTAAATAAAGCTATTTAGAATTTTATAGTACGAGTGATAACAAAATGTTTATTATTGGCTTTTTTTCAATAGTACTTTGAACAATTGATGGTTAAAAAAACAGCTATTTTGTAGAGTGTTAACTATGTTCTGATGTACTTTTCAAGAAAAAAAATATTAAACATTTTTGTCCCAATCGTGTACTATGAAATTATAAATAGTTTTATTTAGAATTAATTCAGGAATCAGTTTCTGTGATTTGAGCTTACTAAACACACGTAACGATGATATTACTATTTTATAACAAATAAAACAATGGTTACATAACAATGACATAGTTCATATTTCAATTATATAATATTTTAGTTTTTACATTATTATTACATAACAGTCTAATAATTTATATTATTGTTATATAACATTTCAATAGCACATCATATTCATGTTATATAACTGCAACTTCGTATAAGTGGGGAAATTATAACTAACGTGAATATTGCATGTAACGAACACGGTATATTACTTGTTACTTTCCTTTTCATTACGGCAATGTTATATTAATGTATTTGTGTTTGCTGGGATATGTTATAATAAACGAACAGCAATATAACGGCATTTGTTGCGTGTTACGTAACAATTGCTAATTGATATAATATTAATGTTATATAATTTAAATTATGGTTCTAACCTCGCGATCTCTATCTGCGACTTCGCAAAGCTCTGTGCCAGTCGAGCCTCGAGCTGTCAAACATAATAAAACGTGACACGCGTGACAATTTGTACTTGAATCGTAAGAATTTGCAGACAAATGAATATTACTTGTGCTATAGAAGAATATAAATGGTGAATTCAGTCACTTGCATGACAAACTATATCAGTGCATACTAAAAGCTGTTCCATGGAATCAGTGAAGTTAAATGTAAAAGTGGTAATTGTTTAGTTTAGCCTCCACACCTCCGATGTTGATAGAATCATTCGACGCGTTTTTGCACGAAATGAACGAATTTGGCAAATAAAGTATCGCTCTGTTCTATGGATCGAGATATTAATCATTAAAGTGACGACTATTTAGGTTAGGAAATCTATCACATCGATAGCATAGAGATAGACATGAGAACATGTAATAATAATAATAATGAGCTCGGGAGGCAGCCACCAGTTGGGGCCCGCCAACGACACGCAGACTAGGTCCATTGTGTCTTCCCGGCCATACTACCTCCAGATCAGATCAGATCTGTCTTCCTCCAGAAACGGAGGAAATCCCTGACCTGGAGTTGACATAGCTCGAGAAATACCGAGCCCAAAAGAAGCCGCCTTTATCCTGCATACGCTGGGTATTCACATAATACGTGGAGGGAGGTCTCTTCCTCGTGTTCGCACTTCCTGCACTTCGGGTTATCCCTATGCCCCACCTTGTGCATGTGGTAGTTAGTGAAGTCATGGCCCATGTAACTCTGCACCGCCAGCCTGACTTCCCCTCTCCTCAAGGCCCTAATGCTCCTGACAAGGTCCCTGCTGGGTATCTCTCCCAGCAGGACCCTCGCCTGCCTGCACTTGGTTTTTGTCTCTTCCTTCCAATAGTTGATATGAAGTAATACGCGTAACCAGCCCTTTATTTTTGCCCTGCAGATACAGCTGGGCAAACCTAGAGCCGGTTCCGATCCCATCAGCCTGGCTGATGAGGCACTTCTTGCTAGCTCATCGGCAATCTCATTGCCTTTGATTCTCAAGTGTCCTGGAACCCATACAAGAGCAACATCGTTGCCCGTGGACAGTCTGTTCAGAACACATTTGCACTCCCAGACCAGCCACGAGTCAAAAATGCACGCTCCCAGAGCCGCCCTGCTATCGGAGCATATCCTGATGCGTCTGCCCGTCTCACCTGATGCGGTTAGCGTTTGAGCACAGCTCATGATTGCTACCACCACCGATTGGAATACAGTGGTGAACTCTCCAAGAGGGAGAGCCTTCCTGACTCCGCTATGGCATCCGTAGATCCTGGCACCGGCGCCCTCATCAGTCTTGGAGCCGTCCGTGTACCAGACGTCTCCATTCCTAACAGCGGGCACCTCGTGCCTCTCCCAGTCCTCGCAACTAGGAATATAGATCTTATAAGATCTGTCGAAGTCGCGCCTTATTGGCATTCTGTCCTGCCTCATGTCAAACATGGTTTCCATTTGAAGCTCCCGCGATAACCGGGTGTGAGTCACACCGTTCATCCATTTGCCCTCGCACTTCAATCTATACGCAATGACCGCTGCTGCCGCCACTCGCGAGATGGAGTGGTTCTATGTCAAGCAGTACTCCCATTGCCGCCACTGGCGTTGTCCTCATTGCACCCAGAACCCCCCTTAAAAAGAGAGCCCTGACGCGTTCCAGTGATGCCCGAGCCTCAGTTAACTGTGTCCTTGGCCACCAGACCACCGCAGCGTAGAGCAATCTTGGTCGGAGCACCACAGAGTATAGCCAAAACACTTTGTCTGGCTGCAATCCCCAAGTTTGCCCAAAGGTTCTTCTGCACATCCAGAAGTATATGCAGGCTTTCTTGCACACCGATTCCAGGTGTAGCTTCCAGTTCAATCTTTTATCCAGGACAATCCCCAGATACTTGACCGACATTCCAGGAGTCAGTCTGACTCCCTTCAATATGGGCCCCTCCACGGAGCCTATTTTGTACTTGTGTGTGAAGATCACTAGACTTGTCTTACTCGGGTTCATCGATAGACCTGTCTTCTCACACCACTCCTCCACCACCCCTAGAGCCCCTTGTGTGAGCTCCAGGAGCGTTTTCAGGAAAGGGCCTCCTATCAGGATCGCCAACTCATCAGCGTACGCGATTGCCTCGAAGCCCTTTTCGTTAAGCTCTTCAAGTAGCCTACCAGCTACTAGGCACCACAAGAGTGGTGAGAGGACTTCCCCTTGGGGACAGCCTCTCCTCACCCATCCTTCGACACTCACCATACCTAGCGATGTCATCACTTGGCGTCCAAGCATTCCTCAGATCCATTTAACAAGTTTCACCGGTACTCCCCGTCTTGTTGCCTCGGCACAAACAACCTCATGCGGAGTGTTGTTGAAGGCCCAATGTCCAGGAAGGTGCCTACCAAAAAACCCCCTTTCTGGAGTTGTCGTTCAATATTGTAGACAACCGAGTGGAGGGCCGATATACTCGAGTGGCCAGCCCGGTAAGCGTTCTGCTTAGCATGCAGCGGATACCGAGCCAGCATGCAGTCCCTGATGTATACATCAACCAGCTTTTCCAACGTTTTAAGAAGGAACGAGGTCAAGCTGATCGGTCTAAAGTCCTTAGCCGTGACATGATTCGCCCGCCCCGCTTTGAGAATAAAGACGATTCTCCACGCTCAGGGGGTGTAACCAAGAGCTAGACAGCCCCTCAGCATCCTCGTGAGGGGCCCGATTATCTGCCCTCTCTGAAGGAGAGCCGGGAAAACAAGATCGGGCCTCGCCGACTTGAATGGTTGAAAGGAGCCAATCGCCCATGTAACTCTGGTTGGCCTCACAATTTCCGCCGCCAATTTCCAATCGTCGGCACATGCCCTGAAAAAGCCCGCACCAACTTCCTCGCACCTATCTACATCCTTCTGGAAACCAGGAAAACTAGCCTCCAGAAGGTGCACCAGGCATCTTTCTCCGGATGCCGTGGTACCGTCTGACATTTGAACTGTCTCCAACGCAGCATCTGGGTTCCTGGACAGAAATCTGCAAAGTTGGCAGTGGCCGGTATTCCCTCCACCAACTCGCAGAAATCCTGTCAGCTCTTCTTCTTTGCTTCCACCACAGAGTCCCTATACTCCTTCTGGGTCTTCCTGTAAAGATCCCAGTCGGAGGGCCAGCCCGTATTTCTCGCCTTGACCCTAAGGCTCTGCAGCCGTGAATTCCATCAGGGAGTTCCCCTGTTGTTAATGACTGTCCTAGCCGGGCAGTTCGTCTCATAGGAGTCAACCAGAGCCCTTTGCAAATGATTCACGCAGAGCTCCAGCTCTCCCGCCGTTCCATTCCTTCTGAGGAAATCCTTGAGGTTCCTTTCCAGGTCCCACTGAAAAGAGTCCCAGTCTGTCCTCTTTGGATTTCTTACCTTCTCGACTTCCACTTTAAGATGCGAAAGTCTAAAAGTTATTAACCTGTGGTCGGAGAACGATGGCTCATCCGACACCTTCCATTCCCTTACCTTGCGTACAGACTCACGTGAGCAGAGAGTGAGGCCTAATACCTAACTCCTCCCCGCCGCACAGAAGGTGAGTTCATTACCTTTATTTAGAATCTCCAGGTCAGTCGTTACCAGATACCCAGTAACTTCCTTCCCCTTTCGTTCGTGTCGGTACTTCCCCATATAGTTGTAGTTAACATTAGCGGTCTTTCAATCTTATTATTGTTTCAAAAAATGTTTTTCAAATATTTTTAAAAACATTTTTTTTAACACGTTTTTACTACTTGAAAGGTGGAATTTTGCGATACATTCATTGAATAACAAGAAATGCGGTGCTTTAGAAGCTGCGGACACACTACTAGGGAATCCCTTCTATAGTAGTGTTACGTCCTGTAGACTCCACGATTCTTCTCTTTCGTGGAAGATCGATCGTTGTCACTCGGATATCATTTATGAAACATAAGTAGTTAATAACAGTCTCGGACTGTTTATGAAGAATAATCAAAGAGTAATCTACCCCTTATTTTTCACCACGGATCTAAATATCAACCACGGGATTGAGGGCGATGAAATTCCAGACATAGAGACCACGGTCCGTTCAAACAAAAGATCGCAATAGATTCCTCTTTCGATAGACGAATAAATAATTGAATCAATTCCTAGTAGTAACTCCATACTCTTGGAGATAAAACCTAACACCGGTAACCGACGGAAGTTTAGAAATCATAGATTAGACCTTTGAAACTCGAAGAGGAATCTGTTTATCGTCATCTAATACCGTGGATTCGTAACGGACAACGATCTTTCTTGATATAGTTCTAAGAAGAGATTGCGAACCTAGCGATAAGTTTCACACGAGACAATCAAAGTTTACACTAGCCACCCACTCCTATCCTTGGCGACACCACCCAAAACTGACCAATCCGATGTAAGAAACGGGGCGGATGACTAAAGCCAATTTCACCAATAAGCTCTCGGTGATCTTAAATGTTTAAACAAAAGAGACCACCAGTACCCTTCTGGGAGCAAATCCCGCCAATCAAAATCCTAATCGGTCAAGCTGTTACATCCCATAAGGATCCACCTCCAAAAGAGTCCTATATAAACCGCGATCTCACGACTCGAGTCAGAGTGACAGATAGAATTCAAAAATCAGAGTGAC
>NW_017257526.1:8767-9393 GCF_001594055.1 Mycetomoellerius zeteki | reverse complement strand
CCTCCAGTTCCTTTCTCTCCACCTGTTTTTTCACCTCCGCTTACGCTACTCTCCCTTCCACCTCTTCCCCGTTCTCCTTCCCCTGACGCGGAATCCATTTCGTCTCTCCTCACTCAACGAATTTTTCCAGACACACCCCCCCTTTCCCGTTGTTCCTCTCCCGCTGACTCAACGTCGAGCGTGGAGTTCTTGTCAGAAATTCCCCCAGCTCGTCCTCAATATTATTATCATCACGGTTATCACCGATCCCTAAATTCCCTTTTTTCCCAGTTCCCAATTTCCACCGATCCTCTCCCCCACAACGCCTTCACCGTAACATTCGAAACCGCAGATCCCGATGAAATCCGAAGTGCCATTACCGGACAACCTCCAGACGCCCATATCCCTGTTTTCCTTCCCTACTCTCTCCATCCTTTCTTAGTCCCGGTACGGTTTTTCCTAAATTTCTTCCCCCCTTCTTCCTGTATCATTAAAGAAATCCACTAATCACCTTTAATTTCCATCCGCCCTGTCGTTTCCTTCCATCAAAAATTTCTTACACATATTCACTCTAATTTTACAACACCAATATTTTTTGTATTTATTATCCAGATCCGCATTTATGTTCGCGAACACACACACACACA
>NW_017257526.1:5107-8483 GCF_001594055.1 Mycetomoellerius zeteki | reverse complement strand
GATTGACGTTAATGAGATGAGAAACAGAAAAGTTAAAACATTCAGTGAAATTAAAGCTCTCAATGAATATTCTACGAATATTTATTGTCTGTCGCTCATCAATGATTACTATTCAAGCAGACCTAAGGAATTAAAATCATTGAATCTGTACGATTTTGCCAGATTCTAGGAAATTACGAAACTGATGCCAAAAAATAACGAAATCGAATGTTACAAACTTGTATTGGGTTTATGTTTAAAAAGGAAAAAAGTGTTATTTAATTAACATTATCAATTTAATGTAAAAACTGAACCCGAAAAATGCTTTTACTCGCTGCTTCTTCTGTTTAAATCGTGGAGAGATTTGAGTGAACTCAAAGGTGCATACGACTTACACGGATGCTTTTAAGAATTCAGCGTCTGCTTTGACGAAGGCAATGAAATATCACAAAAGGCTCGAAGAAATACAAAAAGCTTTTGAGAATATTGCTGAATTAATCGAGAAGTGCGAAAATGATCTGAAAACAGCAGACAGAGACAAATCCGATGAAGATGGACTGGATTGCAATTCGATAGAAGCTGACGACGCGATGAAAGATCTGGAAGATTTTGATAAGATTGATTTATCGCACCGATTGATTTATCGCAAATAATGTCGCGATTGAACGAAGACCAGAAAAGAATCTTCGATAAAGTATGCCAAGCTATACAAAATAAAAATCAGATTCTGCGACTGTACGTAAGTGGCGAGGGTGATAGAGGGAACAGTTTTCTTATTGAACCGATTAAACATTGGATCAGAATACATTTGAAAAAAGCGACTGCTATATCTGCTCCCACGGATATCGCGGCATTCAATATCGATGGCTTGACGATTCATAGAATCTTCAGAAAGCTGTTTCAGCTACCCGTCACCCATGAATACGGCAAAATATACGCACTTGTCAGACATGGCTTTGAAAACTTTGAGAGACAAATTAAAGACTGTCGAATTATTTATTATATAATCGATAAAGTATCCATGATTTCGAATGTGACATTTATGTTTATCAATCTACGATTACATGATTTTCTTATATATAATTATTAAAAAACTTACCTAAGTTAATTATTTGTTTATGTTATAAATGTTTTATATTATATATATTATACTTAATAGTTTGATACTTACCTATATTATAAGCTTACCTTTTCTTATAATAAACGAATTAAAATCAGGCCATAGGAGTCAACACGCAAGTTATTAGTAATGCGGAATTATTCACAGACAATTTAATCTAGAACGTTTCGACTCTCGGTTTGAGTCATCTTCAGCTAATCGGAGTTAAAAATTATTTAAACAAAAACGAAATCACACATTGCAACAGTATCCATATCGCTAACATCTGAAGCGCATCGGACAATGTTCAACAAGTTAGAGTATGAGGCCCTGAGCAATCATCCAACGCAGTTGCATAGCTGGGTTGAGAAAATTCTTCAGCCAGAAAATAATTAAATCTACATGACAATTCATACATGCAATGGGCAACATAAGACAATAATGCTCACCTCATATCTCCAACATGTTCACAATTCTTATAACAAATATCGTACATTCGAGTCATAAACTTATAAAATGTTGCACAGTTTTGAAGGCATCTAGTCGTTATAACTAATCATGACTGAAGTAAACAGAGAGAACAGAACGGTCACAAACATATACAATTTACAATAGCTTATCGAGTACATCATTGTAAATAAGACTTAAAGCCTCCGTGTCGGTTTGTAAATTAAGACCATGCCTCTGTCTTTTGATATGGATCATTTCCGAAATTATACGCTTATTGTAATACCTTTCCTCATCCAAGATTTCAACGTTATCCCAAACAAGATTATTGTTAGAGTTGCGTGATATCCAGGATTCCAGGTGTGAGTCAACCGACAAAGATTTGTCAAACACAGTAGAGTATTTATTTAGTGTAAATCGTACTCGGTAATCACTTTGTGAATACGTTACAAAAGGCGCATGTGAAAACGAGAGACGCCGTGTGAGATTATAAAAAAGAACGTAGGTAACATAAATTGTAGAACATAAAATAATATAGAAAGAATGTTACGGTGCTGATGGCGCCACGGACAGTACTATAAACTATTGAGAGATGAGGGCGCTAATTGACGTGCTCTAACAATTATGACCATGATACAACCCGTGTTCACTGACGACAGTTTTTTATGTTCTGATATTCTCGTTTTTAGTTTTCGATATGTTTGGCCAACATTAAAAGCATCACAGTCATCACATTTTATCTTGTAAACTACATTTCTTCTGGAATCCCCAGGAAGAGGATCCTTGTAAACCTTTATGAAACGATTCAATTTTTTAAGACTAAAAAAACAAACTCTTTGGCAAAGACCATTAAAAACTTCTTTAAATTTATTCGAAATGTCTGCCACATAAGAAAAGGGCAACCATTTCAGTTTTACTTTAGCAGTCACAGATGACCTATTATGGTGAAGATTAGTCCTGTTAATCAAAAAATTGATCCTCTTTCTAACGGTCAGAAATGAATTTCGAAGGGTAATCATTTTCCAATAAGATGTTAATAATAAAATCTAAATTCTTTTTATGGAATGTTGGATGCGAAAGATAAAACAACTTGTCAACTAGACTGATAATAATACCCTCCTTCTGAGATACCCTCCTTCTACAGGGTGCTGAGACAAGAAATTCAAAAACTTGCCCAAAAAAATTGGTTTCTGGAACCAATCAAAAATTAAGTGATTGTCTTTCATAATAATTTTGGTATCTAAGAAGTTTATGGAGCTCCCTCCAACTTCTACGGTGAACTGTAATCTGTCGTGATAAGAATTAAACTTATTTAAAATATCAACTTCGTTATTAGGTAAACATAAAACTATATCGTCCACGTATCTATAAAAAAATGTTATGGGGAATTAAACCTGCTCTCGAGGTCCCGCATCACAAGGTCAGCAATGGGCGCATTCAACGGACTCAACAGTTGGGCAACGTTACTAGATTTTCCGCTGAATGACGCTCCGCTCAATCCCTACATGTCAACATGTTGAGGCAGCGGACGCCATTTTTCGTAGCAGTTTTTATTTATGCTACTTAAGCGGAACGTGTTACAGTTCAACATGGCGACTTCTAGTGAAACAGAAGAATTAATTGAAAAAATCTACGATTTCCGAGGAAAGTTCTACACAGTTATAGAAAAAGCAAATTTTCATACTCGTCTTACATCGGGTAAGTTAGCAATAATAAAATTACCCTTAATTCATAATTTTTTATAATCATATAAATTTACCTAACCTCTCATTTGTAGTATATCACCTTTCTCCTTTTATTACTGGCAGTAGTTAAAAATCTTGTCTATACTATACATAACACGATACTTGT
>NW_017257526.1:0-1207 GCF_001594055.1 Mycetomoellerius zeteki | reverse complement strand
AAGTTGGCAAGTATACTAACGATATCTTTAAAAATATTATGTATTGAACTTGTTGGTATATTAAATCTATCTCCTGATGCTAGAAAAGTTACGGGTCTACTCAGTAACCATATTGTCAATAATACTTTTTTTCGAAGTGGTGCATATTCATTTGCACGTCTTCCAAGGTGTTGTCCAATGACGATTGATAAAATCTGTAATTAAATAAACATAAAGATACATTACATTACAATTGATAAACCACTAATGAAATATATACAATTATCCCATACAAATTAAGCATGGACGTTATGATATTAAATTATTCAAACTCGCTTTAACTGAATTAAGTAAAAATTGATTGACGGAATATCCATTCTAACTAATTTTATTAATATTTTGTTGTATACAATTACTTCACAAGTTACTCGATCCATCCTAAACATTTCCTTAAACTGATCTTGAGTTAATGTAGAAATTATTCTTTCATAGTAATATCTATTACGACGTTTTATCCTGGCACGATGTCTAATCACATTTAAATGGATATTAGATTCTATTAAATTTTGTATAATATTTTCTAAATTATATATTCCGTTATCCTCCATAAAGAATGGTATTAGTGCCAATTCCATTTAGGATATATTACAACTAAATTTGATGAACTGTAACGATTTCATTAATTTAACCTTTATTTTTCATGTAATGGACTATGGAGGCAACCATCTTTGAAAGTAGCGATTGGGCGCATTCAGCGGACTCAACAGTTGAGTGAGCGCTCACTGTTATTCAGCGGAAAATTCATAGCAGAGTTTGATCCATCCAAAGCAGATATCTCAACTGTTGAGTCCGCTGAATGCACCCAATGATTGGCGATAACGGGGAACCCATCGGAGTTTCAAACGTCTGTTTGTAAAATTGATTGTCGAACGTAAAGTATGTTAAATCGAGAACTAACCATATAGCTTCCAAAAATTCTTGTAACGTAAAGATTCTTGTAAGGTCACAATTCAAATTAATTAAATTCCATCTATTGGATATTTAATCAATGACAAGTTCAACCGGAACATTGGTGAACAGGGAAACGACATCCAAACTCGTGCCCGGAACAATTGCTACATTTTTTAATTTTTGTACCAATTCAAATCCATTGTTAATGTTACTCAGGGTTGGGCACGTATTATACACGAGATTTCTTATATAGTATTATACATGGTATTATACAAGT
>NW_017257525.1:40500-41653 GCF_001594055.1 Mycetomoellerius zeteki | reverse complement strand
TAATAAAGTATTATTTGTATTAATAACAGCATAGAACACTTACTTAACTTTTAAAATTGAAACACAATATAAAACATCATTCAAATAATAGTGAAAGGTAAGATATATGGTATTTATGGCCATCGACATTATCGACTACAGCATAGAACACTTACTTAACTTTTAAAATTGAAACACAATATAAAACATCATTCAAATAATAGTGAAAGGTAAGATATATGGTATTTATGGCCATCGACATTATCGACAAACTATATTAATCATTATACTATATTTTAACTTTTTAACTATTTTTTAGAATCTTTCCATCGTTTACATCTGTACGCATAATGCATAAGAAACTATACCAATCAACGTCCTTAAAGATTTTGCATGTTATCTTCATTTTCTTCCTAAAATAAAAGATTCTGGATTGATTTTTTTTATATTTTATGCATTATGCGAAGATTTGTGTTTAAACCTGAAAAAGAGAAAAATATTCAGTTATGTCATGAAAATGTATTCAATAATGTATATTATAAATTGTATACAAACTTACCTTTTTAAAAAAAAGGTAAAAAAAGCGCTAAGCGTGCATGCTTCTCGAATGGAAACCACCATTTGGGCCGGTTTCACCAATTACTTAATCGGCCGTGGAACTGATGACTAATTGCGTTTGTTGTTTGATGAAATTTTTTGTATATGATACATTCCAACCCAAGTTATAATGGCTTTATTCCCCTTCAAAAATTATTACATGAAAATCATTCTATCACAAAATTTACTAAATCTAATGATATATGTATCATCTGTATAAAAGATTTGATATCAACAATTGTGGCGCCAAGTTAAATTCTGTTAATGTTCTTATTAAATCTAATGATATATGTATCATCTGTATAAAAGATTTGATATCAACAATTGTGGCGCCAAGTTAAATTCTGTTAATTTAATATCACAAAATTTACTAAATCTAATGATGTATATGTTTCATCTGTATAAAAGATTTGATATCAACAATTGTGGCGCCAAGTTAAATTCTGTTAATTTAATTAAATTTATCAAATTATTCGTAAAAAAGATGTAACGATGCACCCCGTAATGCATCGTTCCCGACGACCACCAGTCGAATGCCGTCGCACCCACCATCGGTGGGCTGCGATGACGAGGGCGC
>NW_017257525.1:35056-36406 GCF_001594055.1 Mycetomoellerius zeteki | reverse complement strand
GGCAGTGTCGCTGCGCTTGGCTTAGCGCCGAGACACTACCGTGTCTCCAGATTTACATGTACATATATAATATAAATTATATTTTGATAAACTATTAGTATAAGTATCTTCAGATACTATGCAGTTCGTTTCATTGGCTGCAAAGAATCTGAAGATAGTTTAATCTGAATTTCAGATAGTCTAGTCTGAATAAATATAAGATTTGACTACGAATAGTGGCCTAGGAAGTTAGCTGTTAAGTAAATGTAAGTATCATACCTCACAAATACAGCTAGAATCCGTGGGTATCCAATTCGTTCGTGGAATATTTACAACTCATTAAGCCCTTCTGTCTGGATTTCTTATGAAATGTTTCATAAGAAATCTCTTAGCCGCTGAATTTTTATAATTTGGCACGCAACAGCCTGGCATTATCATTTTCTAAATATTACCTATAATTATTTACTTTTGCGTTATAAAGTCATGTACATTATAGGTTATAGGAATATGCCTACGTTACAATATTTTCAATTACCACATCAATTTTACAACTTATATGGAATAATACTATAATATTTTATAATAATATTGAATCATTATTATCTAAATTTAGTAATTTGTACTTACAAACATACAAGTATCACACACATATGACACATAATAGAGGTCGCGATGTTCTTGCAAATGCTCGAAGTTCGCGCATCTCTTACTTAGGGCCAATTTCACCAACCACGGTTAGATTAACCGACGGTTAAAGTTAGCAGGGTGACCAACAGACACATATTTTCTCGTAACCTCTTGGCTCTAACCTGAAATTTGTGGGAAGCAATAAACAGTGTATTATACATGTGAAAAAAAGTTTAAAAGGTAATATAAATATATATAATATGTTTCTTTATATAATATAAAATGACATTATAAATTTTATTTTTTTTTACAGATTAAAACATGCAAAGGCAAAAGAATTTTTCTGACGCAGATAAAGAATCTTTATTAGATTTAATATTTTTACAACGTGATGTCATTGAAAACAAAGAAACTGATCGTTCAACACTTGTAAAAAAGGATGAAGTATATATATTTATATTACCTTTTAAACTTTTTTTCACATGTATAATACACTGTTTATTGCTTCCCACAAATTTCAGGTTAGAGCCAAGAGGTTACGAGAAAATATGTGTCTGTTGGTCACCCTGCTAACTTTAACCGTCGGTTAATCTAACCGTGGTTGGTGAAATTGGCCCTTAGGGCCACTGTCACCAAGCTCAATTAACTTAACTGGACCAATTAATCCATCGGAATTGACCAATCTGTCAATTCTTCAAACAAAATGACAAATGCGATTGGTCAATTCCGATGGACTAACTGGCC
>NW_017257525.1:33254-35009 GCF_001594055.1 Mycetomoellerius zeteki | reverse complement strand
ATATATATACACACATATATTTGTACATACCAATCAGTTTTTGGTCGTATTTCATCTTCTATTTTTTCAAATAATATCATAAAATGATTTTTTGATATTCTAAACCTTGACCTGAAATCTACATCGTCAAACAATTCTAAATAATTTATACGTGGTTTGATTTTACGTGGTCTTCGACGTTTTTCTAAATTGTAACCAGCAAATTCGTCAAAAAATATGTAATTTATAATATCATTCATTTTGTATTCTCACTCACTGATGAAATTTCAGATAGACAAAGCTCCGTAAAGTTGACAATATATAAGAGGTTACGAGAGAATATGAATGTCTGTTGGCCACCCTCTGCTAACTTTAACCGTCGGTTAATCTAACCGTGGTTGGTGAAATTGGCCCTTAAGGATCTCTAATGTAGGCTCTTTAACTGTAACTATCGGCAACTACCCCCACTCTTGCCTCACCACGCGCTACGCGTTGGTAGCGCAAGCCAGAATCTGGCACCACTGCTTCTCACTCTACCAAACAGGTTGGAGTGAGTACGAGCTATGGTAGGAGCATATTGGAACTAAGGTACTAGGCTGCGTTCAGAAATATCACCTGGGTGCCCCCGTGTATTATCTTATCCTTGTTTAACATTGGATGAATAATAAGGATAAAAGGATACACGGTAGCACTCGGGTGATGTTTCCGAACGCAGCCCTAGATATGTAGGTATTCCTATCCGCCATTTTGGTTCTACTTGATTGTCATAGTACGATTAATGACAAAGGTAAATGTTAATTAAGAAGAGCCCGTTCACCTCTAATTTTGATAAAAATACACTGAATCGATGTATTTTCGCTTAAAAATAAAGATTTGACAAGAAAAAGGTGTTGCTCTGCTCCGCAAATAGAGATATTAATCCTTAAAGTGGACAACTATTCGGGTTGGAAAATCAGTTATAACAGTGGTTCACTATGCCTTAAAAACATAAATTCTCTGCCAAAGTAGTGAATTTGTATTTTAAAAGCAGTAAATTTGTGTTTTTAACGCAGTGAACCACTGCTGTGACAGATTTTCTAACCCGAATAGTCGTCGATTTTAAAGATTAATATCTCGGTTCGCAGAGCAGAGACACTTTTTTCTTGTCAAATCTTTATTTTTACGCGAAAACGCATCGATTCAGTATATTTTTATCAAAATTTGGTTTCTTCTTAACATTTACCTTTGTCACTAAAAAATCGTACTATAACCTATTAATCAAGTGGAACCAAAATGGCGGATGAGAATACCTACATATCTAGTGCCTGAATTGGAACATGCGACACGAACAAACCTTTAATTCTTTCAAGATTATGAGGTTATCGTGAAGACAAAAAATATAGTTAAAGGGTTAAAATATGTGAATTAATTTGCTACGTCAAAATGTGTCAGGCTGCCGTTGTGACCGAATACATTCGTGCACAATCATAATTTATTTTGATTTAACAACAGGATATACTTACCTTGAAGGATCAGGAGGTGGTAAACGAGGTCCAAATATAAGAACAACGGCAGGAAGAGACTTCACCTGTAATGATAATTAAGAAGAGGATGTCACCTGAAAACTAAAATAAAAGAAATATCAGTTATTCAAATAAAACATATATTTTAACGTTTATCATAAGAAATCTTTATTTTATTCTGTAAAAAGGTATAAATAACGTAAACAAAACAAAATTTTAAGTTTAAAATAGATTTTAGTATTAGCCTTAATTAAGAAGTCGATAAAGTAGAAAA
>NW_017257525.1:21095-32501 GCF_001594055.1 Mycetomoellerius zeteki | reverse complement strand
GAGGGTGCAGCCGGTCCTAAAGCTGCCTAAAAACAACAAGAGGGATTCTCAACAAGAGGCAAGGACTACATCCAGGCTACACCATTACGAAGGAAGGAAAGGCATCTAAGGAAAAGCAACAAGGCGCATGGCAGCCCGAGACTTCCTATTAGACCTTGCTCGTTACAAAGGTAAAATGAGCTGGCGACCGAATTCATAGAAACGGACTTACAAGGTAAAACCAAAACATTTAATAGATGTCCGGCTACACCGTCACGGCGTAACCTGCATCAGCGTAACCTGCGCATTCTAGTAATTTACTAGAATACGTTATTTTTTATTTGCTAGAATACGCCATTCTAAAAGCCGGCATTCATATTGGTTACACGACAATTTTCATAAAAAAAAGAGGGGGTAATGTTGGTAGCAACAAAAACCCTTGAGGCACCATAGTTTTATTTTCTACGGATTGATAACATTTATAAGTAGTAATCCGTTAGTTTGCGCCGATCGTGGCCGATCGAGTGTAAAAATAGTGTAATACATGATAATTTGTGAACTAGTCTCGTGAGACCACTCGAGCGGGTCGGACGTATTTCCTCTCGTCTCGGGTGTTACATCACCTCGATTATATTTTTGAAAAGCGTGACTGGCCGCCTGGCCGCCTAACCGGCTTCAACTGTGCATTGCATCTCTATAGTCTCTTCATTCGTCTGGACGTGCGTCCATGCAGCGCGGAAGCGTCGTAGTTGCAGGCCGATTATCACACGCAGGTGTTTATCCACTGATTCAGATTTAGATTATGCTTCCTTCCACATCTCTTTTCCTTTTCCTTTCTTTCCCTTTAATTTTTCTTTCTTTTCAATCCCTTCTTTTCTATGTACAATTTAACACCATTGATAGTGTTAGACCGAAAACCAATAATTGAAAATAAAATATATAACACAAAGTATCGATTTTTTATGAAATAGTAAGAATAAAGATTTCGTAATGAAAATACTTAATGAAACTTATCTGAGTAATCTCGAAGACGTTATTAACCTCTTGATACACATAACTGTCAAAACACGAAACCTCCGCGACGACAGCCGTTCACGAACAGTTCACGAATGATCATAGGTTTGTTTTCTGTTTCTGCACTGGTCGCACTAGTTAAAAAGTGTACACTAAAGCGTTTTCTGTTCCAAAATGGCGTCAGCGACGCTGTTTTTTGTTCCAATGCAACAGAACTCAGTGCACGAGTTCACTGAACTGGCTGCACTAGATCTGGAACTAGTGCAAGCAGTACAAGTACACTTCTTCTTCTTCTTTTAAATTTGGATGGCCCAGCTTCCGGTGTAGCCGGATTATTGTGGCCAGTATCTTATCCTGTACTCCATCAACCTTCCACAAGATGTCCACAAAAAAGAAGAAGCTAAGAGTGCAGAGGCTCCACAGAACCTGCAACAAATCAAGCAGACGCCGCGCGCGGTCCTCACCGGACCCCCACGAAACTAATTCGAGGAGGAACGGAGGGGGACACAAAGTGTAGGGAGAGGGAGCAATACGGGACCAATCAGACACCGGAACCCCACCCCAGCGCAACAACGCTCAGATAGGAGTCTCAATAGCCTTGAAAAAGGACAAGAGCAGTCTACACAGCTTGCGTGAAGGGCGGATTAAAGAAGGAAAAATGTTTTGAGAGTGTGAAGGATAAGCACTATTCAGAAACCTAACCAGGGTACCTGCTTTATCCCTCGTGAGAGGGCAATAAAGAATTATATAGGTCTGTTCGCGTTGCTTACACTTTTGGCACTCGACATCTTCGCTTTCTCTCTTTTCAAGGCCAAATATATATCTATTTCATTTTAAGTGCAAAAATATTTGGGGATTTCATGCAACGCAAACAGACCTTATGATTCACGTCCTGCATGGGGTCCCCACATACGCAAACAGGGGAATCCACCATATTTTTTCTAAATAGACTAAAGTTAAGATTATAGTGATTTGACCTTAACCTGTTGACCAGAATTATTTCGCTCCTATTAAGAGGTAATTTGAAATACCAAGGTTTGGGTGACGAGGAAAAGTATAACGAGGAGTAGTGAGCGCCAGTGAGGGTAGCTTTGTCTTCTAAGTAGCCTTGAAAACGATTCCGCGATTTGGCAACGGCTTGCGCTTGCAGATCTGAGTAGGGGGTACGAAAGAAACCTCTGGCCCCGGAAGTACAGGCCTCTTTGGCCGCTTTGTCCGCGAGTTCGTTTCCGAGAATGCCTCTACCAGGTATGTACTATAAATATGAAACCGGAATTTACCAATAGATGGCCATAGCTGTCAATGTAGTTGCCGTCAGACCGCGTCATTGACGCCATTTCCTTGTTCTGACATCTGACAAAGATTTTCAACTCACAACAATACAAGTTTCATACAACAGTATAGTTTGTAATAGCGTTGAACATGTCGAATTTTGTGCCTGGAAACTACGATTTGCGAACAGCATTGATTTTCTGTTACCATTTGAAAAAAACTGCTGCAGAATCGCATCGAATGCTTGTCGAAGTTTACGGTGAGCATGCTCTTGGTAAATCACAGTGCTTTGAGTGGTTTAAAAAATTCAAAAGTGGCGATTTTGACGTGAGAAACGAAGAACGTGGAAAACCACCGAAAAAGTTTGAAGACAGCGAATTGCAAGCATTGTTGGATGAGGATGACGCTCAAACTCAACAACAACTCGCGGATCAATTGAATGTGACACGAGAAGCTGTCTTCATACGTTTGAAATCCATGGGAAAGATCCAGAAGATGGGAAAATGGGTTTCACATGAACTGAATGAAAGACAGCAGGAAAACCGAAAAACCACTTGCGAAATACTGCTCGCCAGGTACAAAAGAAAGTCATTTCTCCATCGAATTGTGACTGGCGATGAAAAGTGGATATATTTTGAGAATCCTAAGCGTAAAAGATCATGGGTAACTCCAGGCGAATCATCGACATCGACTGCAAGGCCAAATCGCTTTGGACGGAAGACAATGTTCTGTGTTTGGTGGGATCAGAAAGGTGTGATCTATTATGAGCTGCTAAAACCTGGCAAAACCGTTAATACTGAACGCTACCGACAACAAATGATCAATTTGAATCAAGCTTTGCGTGAAAAACGACCGGAATATCAAAAAAGGCAACACAAAGTGATTTTGCTTCATGATAATGCACCATCACACACAGCAAAACTGGTCAAGGAAACGATTGAGGTGTTTGGTTGGGAAATACTTTCGCATGCGGCTTACTCATCAGACTTGGCTCTGTCCGATTATTACTTATTTGCATCGATGGGATACGCACTTGCTCAGCAACGCTTCACTTTCTTACGAAGATGTACAAAAATGACTAGATGATTGGTTTGGCTCAAAAGAGCAACAATTTTTTTGGCGTGGCATCCACAAATTGTCAGACAGGTGGGAAAAATATATAGCTAGCGATGGGCAATACTTCGAATAAAATATTTTTTATCATTTTCATGCAATAAATGTGTATTTTCTATAAAAAAATTCCGGTTTCATATTTACATACCTGGTATGTGATGGGATCCAGAAGAGAAAATATTCAATATTGACACTTTCCAGTTATACTAAAAGCTGTTTGATTTTATGTATAATGTAGTTCTTGTTGACCAGTTTGGCCGAGTTGATGGCCTCCAATACGCTGCGTGAGTCAAAGAAGATAAATATCTTCGAATAACCCGCATCCAGAATAAGAATCAGCGCTTGATATAACGCCCACGCTTCCGCCGAGAAGACTGAGGAGTTGTTAGTTAATTTATATTTGAAGCAATGGCCAAGCTCCGGGGAGTAGAAGGCCACACCTGCGCATCCGTCCTCAGTCAACTTCGAACCGTCTGTGCATATGGTGACCCTGGGGTCCAGCTCCTGCAGGCCGCTATTAAAGCCTTGTATAATCTCATTATTATTACACTGTTTAGGATAGGACACAAACTCTTTAAATCTCTTCCTGTAAGTAAAGGCCTGCACATTACTTTCAAAGGCAGGTAAAAAATGAGATCTATGCTTAAGAGGTTTTTCATGCTTATTAGAAATATAGTACTTTAGGATGGGGGATTTTACGAGAGCATGTACTCTCTGCATGGATATTCGCAAGTCCCGCTCGAGTTATTTAATGCTTTTCATAACTGGATACTTCTTTTTGGACATACACTTGACAGTGAATTTTTTGCTTAGTAGATCAAATCTGAGTTTCAGAGGCAGTTCTCTTGCTTCACATAACATTACGTTAATGGGTGTGGATTGACGGTAGCCCAGTGAAGCTCTAATGGCTTTATACTGCAATCTTTCGAGCTGCAAAAGAATTTTAGAATTACCCCGCCACGAGAAGATTGAGCAAGCGTACTCCACAGCTCCTCTAAACACAGCTCTGTATATAGCGAGCAAACACTGGGGGTGTGAGCCCCACCATACAGCTGTCAGAGATGAAATAATGTTAATCAGCGCTTTGCCTCTTTTTATGAGGTAATGGGATGTACCTTTCAGCCTGTAGTCCAAAAATATTCCCAAAAATTTGACTCGGTATGTTTTGAGAGCTAAGAACAAGAATACAATTGGCAATTGGCCTGACCTTGCGAGTGGTGAAGACCATCCAGCATGACTTAGAAGGAGATAAGCTAAGGCCCTTATCCTCTAAGAAGATCGAGAAGTTAGTTAAGGTTCTTTGAAAACGCTTTCGACGGATTGCGGTCTGATGCAAATAACACAATGTCATCCGCATATTGCAGAAAGTCAGTTCCAACTTCTACACAGTCCCCAATCTTGCATAGAGATGTATTAAAAAGTAACGGGTTTAACGCAGATCCCTGCGGAGTACCCTTACGCGCTAGAAATGATGTTCCTATGGTTCCTTCATCCAAAAACTGAACGGATCTTTCAACTATTAAGTTTTCCACAAACTTCCTGAGAGAGGCCGGGACTCCTGCGTTCTTGAGCTCCCTGAGTACAGCCGACGGAAGAATGTTGTCAAAGCTCCCGAAATATCCAGAAATGCTGCAACAAGGAAGTCATCGCTGGATGTCGCCTTAAGTACATGGTTCGTAAAGAAAATTAAACTGTCGTGACACGATCTACTGGGGCGGAAGCCCATTTGTTCGTTGGAGATAATGGATTGTGATTCCACCAGCCACAGCAGTTTCCAATAAATTATCCTCTCAAATAGTCTCAGAACACATGAAAGGAGTGAGATGGATCTAACGCCTGGACCCTCGGCCTTAGGGACAAAAATTACCAGCGACAGTTTCCATTCTTCAGGAATGTTACCTTCAATAAGGAAGCGGTTAAACAAGCCAACCAGGAATTCTCTGAATTTAGTAGATAAGTATGCCAGCATTTTATTGCTGATTCTATCAGGACCTGGTGCAGATTTCTTGTTAGCTAGAGCGATCGCCAAATCTAGTTGTTCCAAGGTGACCGGAGTGTCAAGTTCACTGAAGATTTGATCCGCATTTTCATCCTCCCTCTTCATCTCAGCGAGGCTGACGGTAATGTCCTGTATGCATGAAGGAGGACAGAGCTTCTGTATAGCCTCCAGCGATAATTGCCTCTCTTTAGCGGGATCCATTTTATATTTTAGAAAAGACAGGTTGCGACGTTTGAAGGCCTTAACCAGAAACCACAATTCCCCAGTCGGCGTTTTGGCGTTGAAGCTCCACGTATCTTCTCCAGCCTTTCCTTTTTTCCCTGTATAATGTCTTGGCACATTTGGCCCTCTCCTTCTTAAAGTTATAAAAATTTTCAATCGATGGATTTCTTCGCCAAAGCTTGGCAGCCTCCCTACGTAAACTGATTGCCTCCTGGCATTTGTTTGACCACCAGGGTGGTGCGACTCTTTCACTAATAACCGTGCCTGATTTCACTTTTTCGGGAGAAGAAGAGCAAGAGACGGCTGTCTCCACCAAATGCTTAGTGAAACTGGTATAAGCTACTCCAGTATCCGCAGGGAGTTGACTGAAGAATGAGCCACTGGAGTCATCAAGAGCGTCACGAAAGTCTCACAACTCACTGTTCTTAAGATTGATTTTGTAAGCATATCGATACCGTAAGAGTGGACGCATTCCCAATCTGATTGAAACGAGGTAGTGATCACTGCTCCAAGTATCTTCCTCTGTACGTACCTCACAAAGAGGAGAAATCCGGCGTAGCTATAACCAGATCGATGATCGAAGGGCCTGAATCTGGAGGAAGGAGAAGAGTAGGTTTTTGATCGTTAAGTATGCAAGCATACTGGTCTTCGCAAGCCGCCAACATGAGTCTGCCCGCTCGGTCTGAAGCCGGGCAACCCCAGTGTGTATGATGAGCATTGAAGTCTCTCACTACAATGCATGCAATGTTACCTCTCGAGGCGGCGTACTTCACAAGACCCTCATAGAATTGCGCGGGTATACCACTATTCGGATGGCGATAGTTATTGATTATGATGAAATTCTCGTGCCTTGATGTCACCTCCATGCCTAACAGTTCCACTGATTCCTTCTCCAAATCAGACAAGTCAATAGTATTAAAAACAAGATTGTGTCTGATGAGGATGCAGACGCCTCTCTGACCAGCCTTTGCAATGTCCTTTCTGATGGAATGGAATCCACGAAGAGTGAAATCAGATGTTGGATGAAGAAGCGATTCCTGAATGCAAATGACGTCGTAATCATAGCAGATAGACTGCAATTGTGGTAACTTGTTTCTTGCCCCACGGCAATTCCATTGTAGAATGTTGATAGATCCCGAAGTGGAGTTTTTATTGCCGGTGAATTCTGTTATTAAGTAGTGAGGTTCCGGAGCAGACATTAGAAGGTCCTGATCCCATGATGTTGAAAAAATTGAGAATGAAGTCTAGATTGAACCCTTCGGCAAAGACAGTAATTCTTAAAATCAGTTCTGCAATAGGATCAATAATCGATGAGATGCACTGATTGTTAAAGAGATTCTTAATTTTAGCAAGAAATGAGAGTGTCCCTTCAAAAATACTACTTATAAAGTTCGAGCTTGAGCCCGAGTCACTGTCCCTATGCGGGGGAGGCGGACGCTCACCATGCACAAAGCCTCCGCTCTCATACACATTCTCTCCTCTGGATTAAAGAGGTTTAGCATAGGCATTAGGCGAGCAGCGAACATTGCCGCCCAAGTCCTGAGGTGAGTCCAAATATCGACTGTAGCCTGTATCATATGTACGCTGAGGTTTTCTCGGCGTTCTGAGAGAGTAGCCCGACTGGGTCGGAGTGGACGGGGTCACAACCTCCGTATAGCTTGGAGGCATAGTCGGTTTGGTGGTGCACGAACCCTCCGGATCCAGCATTGAATACTTATTATAGGAAGCAAAACTGCTCCGATCATAACTAGATGTTTGCTGAGATTTGCTGGAAATATAAGGAAAATTACGTGGATTCATAGATAAAGATGAGACATTACCACTTCGGTTAGCCGAAACAATCCTCTTAGCCTCTACGTGCGGGATGTTCTCGTAAGCGGCTAGATTTATAGCCTCCTTATATCTCTGTATGATAGGGCATTCAAACGAGGTAGTCAAATGTTCACCGCCGCAGTTAATGCACTTTGGCAGCAGTCTTCACAGTCAACAGATCTGTCGTGATCTTTTCCACAGTAGAGACATCACAGTAGAGGGTTTAGAACTCTTGCAGTCCTTGTCAATGTGACCTGCTCTATAGCACACATAACAGATTCTAGCTTTCGGTACATATGGCTCAACCGCGTATATAGCATTAAATACGGAAATTTCCCTAGACAGCGATTGGCCTGCAAACTTAATGCAGATGGTCCTAGAAGGAGAATAATTAACTTGTCCATTAGTGGATATACGACGATTAAGTTTTTGAACTTCTAGAATTTTAATCGATGAGCGGATGTTATTTTTAATACATTCAGTGGTCAGAGATTGATCAATGCTTTTAATTATACCAGTTCTAAGAACTTTGTAGGATGGAATAAAAATTCTGATTTCATATTTAGCAAAGGCCTCACTGGCAACCAATTGATTTGCTGCCTGCCCTGACCTAACCTCAACAATGGCCTTCCCACTGCCCAAACGTTTGATACCTAATATGTCCGCGCTAGCAATCTCTGAGACAATTTTTGATAAAACTGAGAAGTGGATAACAGAGGATTTATCTGAGTATGCATAAACAGTGAAAGGGCCAGTATCAGATTCTGTATATAAATAATAAACCTTGTGAGGTACTATCTGTCTAGAGTGTGATGAGCTGGTTTCGCCAGCATCAATATCAGAGTGGGCAGAGCTCACGGTATTGTCCGCTGTCTTTCTTCTTCTTCTTTAATTAATGGCTTCCGTCTCCAAATAACAATAGAAGGTCGATACGGCCAGATCCCGTCACTGATAAGTGTCCTTGTATAGTAGATAATACGATATATAGTGAGTAAAGTAAAAGTTTTCTATGCCAACTAGGGCGCCCGTAGTGGAGCAGAGTGTTCCAACCGAGTCGATACGCGACCGAGTGCCATATGTCAAGCGGAGCGGGAAGCTTCGCTAGGATGGGAGGGGAGAGGCAGAGGCAGGGCAGAACCACTGCGCCGGTCGCGGGAAGGCGCCAAAGAACGAACTCAGAAATGCCTGCTACAAGTTTTACTGAAGTTAAGAATAAGTCGACAAAGGCAATCTGAAGGGTTAGCGATAGCATGCGAGAATTTAACTAGTTTATCCTCATTATTAGAGATGCGGTCAACAATGCGTCGTAAATATCGTGCTTGGACATAAGTATCAGGGCACTCATAAATAAGATGAATAATATCTTATCGCGGTGAACCGCACGGACACGAAGGGTCATCGACCAGATTTTTACGATATAGACTAAAGTTAAGGTTATAGTGGTCTGAGCGCAAGCGGTTGATCATGACAATGACTTCTCTGGAAATTTTTTTGCGAAAATACGAAGGTTTAGACGATTTGAGAAAAATGTAGGAAAAAAAATAAGTGCCTTTTATGTCCGCCGTGTCGATAAAAATCGTCAGTAATTCGTTGCTTAATAACTGCACAAAGATCCGAATAAGGCACTTTAAAGTTCGGCTCAATGCCCTGTCGTATCGCCCTCTTAGCTAGTTGATCGGCTTTTTCGTTGCCGGCAATGCCTCTGTGAGAAGGAACCCATATAAATTGAATCCGCATACCACTGGTCTCCGTCTCCTCGAGTCCCGCCTTAATAAGGGGTATGAGATTTTGTTAGTGCAATTGCGAGAACCCTTAATAGCTTCAAGCACACTTTTGGAGTCGGTGACAATGGCAGCTTTGTGTAAGCGGAGATCTATAGATATAGTTAGAGCGTTGTAAATGGCATAAGCCTCCGCCGAAAAAACGGAAGTGTAAGATGAGAGCTTATACATAAGTTCAACCTGCAACTGGGGGGAGAAAACGGCCGCCCCCACGTATGCACTGTGATCGACCTTGGAGCCATCGGTGTAAAACACCATGGACTCATCAGTAAGGTACGAAAATTCCTGTTTAAACATGGACTGCACAGACAGATTAGAAAGGAGATCAAGGGTTTCAGGAGGAGGTAGAGATAAGGAAGCATAAGAGATAGGTAGCGAAATAGAATAAAAAGAATGTCGAAAGCTAGGTAAAATAAATGAGCAGTCAATGATACTGTGGAAGGACCAGATGTGAAGAAAAACAAGCGCAGCTGGGAAATGGGTACGCAGATAGTCCAATCTATTAGTGGTAATAGCTAAATCGCAGAGTTCGTGCAGCCTAAGTACAGCAGGGTGATCCTGCACTGAGCTAATTTTCATGAAATATCGAGAGGCAAGGAGGCGAAATCTAAATTGGAGCGGAAGCTCGACGGCCTTCGCATAGACGACGTTCAAGGGAGTGGAAATACGATAGCCAAAGCAAAGACGGAGAGCTTGAGTTTTGTAGATCTGGAGAGCGCGTAGCTGATCATTTTTCGTGAATCCGAAGATATGAGCGGAGTATTCTATTGAGGCGCGCAGCACGGACCTATAGATGGTTAGAAGCATATGGGGGTGAGCCCCCCACCAGGTACCTCTAAGAACAGAAATGATCTGCAGAATGCGTTTGCCTTTATTATTAATATAGGACATATGTGCTCTGCCAGAAAGCTTAGGGTTGAGTAAAACCCCGAGGAAACGAACGGAAGAAGAAGCTAGAATGCGATGGTCCTGGTATGAAATATAGTAATTAGGCAGGATTGTCGGCCTCTAAGTGGAGAAAACTATCAGTTAAGTTTTTTGCAATGAAATCTCCAAGCCGCGGGCGCCCAGGAATGCACTAAGGCCGTGAAGAGATTGTTCTATTGATTGGATGGCTAACATTGTATCCTTTACAGAGGAGAAAATGACAATATCGTCAGCAAATTGAAGAAGTTCTGTAGAGGGATGGAGTACATCGTTGACCTTCCGAAGGTAAAGGTTAAACAACGTTGGACTAAGAACGGAACCTTGAGGGGTGCCCTTATAAGAGGATCTAGGATCGGAAATCGTACCCTGATTAATGAACTGTATAGTGTGGTGTGAAATAAGGTTGGAGACGAAAGAGAGTGTGAGGGGGGGAAAGTCTAAGCATAGGAGATCCTGGAGGAGGATGTGAGGGAGAACGTTATCAAAGGCAAATTTGATGTCGATAAACAAGGCCACCGTGTCCTGTTTTGCAAGGATGTGTACGCTGGCAACGAGAGCAGTAAGGTTATCCTGACAGGATCTAAACTTACGAAATCCAAATTTGTTGTTCGGTAAGAGGTCCGAAAGGGGGGACTCGATGAGCCAGTAGAGACGATTAAGTAACATTTTCTCCATGACTTTAAGCATACAGGATGTGAGAGAGATTGGCCGGACACAGCTATTATTGGGTTTAGGAATACTAGAGAGTGGGATCACTGGGTAGGATAAAGTAGGAAGTTCAGAAGGAAAAGCTTTGAGTAAGCGGTAATCTATCCTATCCAGGCCCGGACTGGATGAGGGATTTGACAGATTGGAGAGCTAGATGAAGTTCATTCATAGAGAAAGGAGAGTCAAGCCAGGAAAGTTCACCATTATAAACCAGGGGGATCTCAGGAAGAGGGGGTGGACAGTAAGGGGGACAAAGCTTGTCAATAGCGTCTTGTATCATTGCTGAATTCTCAGAGTTTCTATTGAGAGAGGTAGAATTAGCCGGAATAAGGCGGCGATTTCGAAAACGTTTAAGCATGCGCCAAATTTCCGCAGTGGGGGTCATACAGTCAAGGGAGCCGCAGAAGGCTTTCCAGCTATTATGTTTAGCTCTGCGAAGGATCTTGCGACTCTGACATACCACAGAACGGTAGTATATATAATTATCAAAAGAAGGATCACGCTTAAAAAGTTTAAGAGCATTGGCACGGGTCTTGACCGCCTCGGAACATTCGGGCGTCCACCAGGAAGCGGGGGGGG
>NW_017257525.1:19446-21073 GCF_001594055.1 Mycetomoellerius zeteki | reverse complement strand
TTATTAGTGGAGGCTGTGCGAGGTGTGGAAAAGCGGGTGAAAGACTTCGGAGGGGGGAGAAGCGCTCGTAATTGACGGAAATGAGTTCCAGGAAAGTGTTGTATTGATTAATGGGATCGTCAGGATGAATGGAATTGATAGTTAGGGAGATAATACTAGAGTTATCTCGTAAATACTGTTTGACCTCCGCCCATTGAGATTTAGTAAGAGAGATCTTGTGCGAGAAGACAGACGACGTATGGACCATGCAGCTCACTCTAACTTCGATGGGATGGTGATCACTTCCGTGAAGGTCTGGAAGGACTTGTGCCTCACATAGGGAGGAGACGTGTGGCGAAGCAATGACTAATGCCCGTTTCCATCAAAGTCGTTCAAAATTTGAACCGAGTTTAAACTTCGATCAACGACATTTTGCGTTCCACCAACTTTTTAGAAGAAGTTCGAATCGGTTGAACGGCGTTCATTATGAACGCCCATTTTTGGTCGGTTAACAAGTTCGAACGTCGTTTAAGCAGAAGCCAACACGAAATATTTTAAGGTTATGTGCAATCTCTTCTTGATATAGAATATACAAAAAAAACGAGTATTATGGCATATTACAATATTTTATCATCATCTGACGACGATGAAGATATAATCCGGTAAAAACATTTATAATATTGTATATGTTTATGAATATTTATACATGTTATTTATATGTATTTATGTATATTTCGTATATGAAAAATTTTTTACCGGGATATATCGACAGAAGACCCAAAAGATTTAAACAACGCATGAACTATTTTGACGATTTGGACGATATCGAATTTAAAATGAGATTTCGCCTAAACAAAAACAGCGTTCTTCTAATATTAAACCACATAGAAGAAGTATTAATATTTCGATCAAACAAGTATGTATATCTTTATTATTATTTTATTATCCTTATATCATATAATTATTAAAAACTGATTAATATAAATATTTATTTTTGCAGAAATAATCCTATAACTCCAATGCAGTAACTTCTCTTAACACTAAGATTTTATTCAACAGGATCTTTTATAATATCTGCAGGTGGTTTTGCTGGAGTAAGCACTACTAGTGCCCACAGAATTATTCATCGTGTTACGAACGCAATTGCCAGACTTCAAGCAGGTTTTATGAAATTTCCTACTACAAATAATGAAATAAAAAAACAACAATTGGAATTTTATAAAATCTTTCGATTTCCTAGAGTTGTAGGTTGTATAGATTGTACACATGTTCGAGTTCAATCGTTTGGTAAATACATAATTTTATTTATATTTTCATCATACATACCTATTTTGATAAACTATATAAATAGAAATGCTAGAAATTATTATAAGGTTTTAAACTTGTTTTATTTATTGTATTGTAGGTACTGAAAATGCAGAACTATTTAGAAATAGAAAGGGATATTTTTCTTTGAACGTGCAAGTTGTGACCAATAGTAATTTAGAAATTACTGATATAGTAGCTCGATGACCTGGATCAACACACGATAGTACTATTTTTAATAATAGTCGATTGCGAGGTACATTTGAACAAGGAATATATAGGGATGGACTGTTATTAGGTAATAGTGGTTACCCTATAAAATCATATTTAATGACACCATTAT
>NW_017257525.1:18620-19416 GCF_001594055.1 Mycetomoellerius zeteki | reverse complement strand
ATACGTACTCGAAACATAATTGAGCGGCTGTTTGGAATTTGGAAAAGATGTTTTCCAGTTTTAGCTTTAGGACTACGTTTGCCATTGAACTCAGTAATGGCTGTAATAGTAGCTACTGCTGTTTTACACAATGTTGCTCTTCAAAATGGAGATGAAGAGCCACCTGAAGATCCTAACTTAAATCTTCCAGCACCTTGGGACGAAATATTCAATTATGGCAATATAAATCCTGATAATGCAGACTACAGAAATAATGACAATGCAGCTGACAGAAGAATACTTATTAACGACTATTTTCAAAGGCAAAGAAAAATAATACAATATATACATATTTTACTTTTTTAAATTATTAAAAATAATATATATTAATAATTACACTTCTGTTTGTTACAGTTTGTTGTAAGTTTTGACAAAGGAATCGAAGAAAAAATCAGCTGAAATAAAGTATTATTTTAAAAATAAGCATTTATATTATTGTAATATTAATTAATTCGATATAAATAAATGTATTGTATTTCTTGAAAACATATTGCTTTTATCACATATAAAATAATATAATATAATATACTTATTATATTTATATTTATTTTAGAACAAACTATTCATATAAACTTTGTATCAATAACAAAAATGATATTTATTAGGTGCGCAACTAAGTTCTCGCTGTTATTTTGATGAAAATGCAACTTGATTGTGAAAAAATGGTTACAAATGAATCATTGAAAGTATTGCCCATCGCTAGCTACTACTTTTTCCCATCTTTCTGGCAGAGCTCGAATACCGTTACGGTAAAACT
>NW_017257525.1:11549-18432 GCF_001594055.1 Mycetomoellerius zeteki | reverse complement strand
GAAATGGCTTGGCGGGTAACTCCTAATACTGAAACAAGCTCTTCTTGCGTTTGGCACGGATCCTCATCGAGCAATGCCTCCAATTCAGCGTCTTCGAAGGTTTTTGGCCTTCCTTCACGTGGACGGTCGTCAACATCGAAATCACCGTCTTTGAAGCGACGGAACCAATCTCGGCACGTTGTTTCACTTAGAGCAGCATCTCCGTAAACTTTTTGGAGCTCTCGATGCGCTTCAGCCGCCGTTTTCTTCGAATGAAAGAAGAAAATCAATACTTCCCGCATATGACGATTATTTGGCACAAAATCAGACATTTTCACACAACCAAAAGAATATAACGTCAAAACAAAATCACTAATGTGTCGAAGCGGTTTGTTTACCATATGTCTAAGCTTGGTTCATGACGTTTAGATTATGTCAGAATCGACCAGCACTTACTGCTGGAACCATCTATTGACAAACAGCGGGAACTTAGTTGCGCACCTAATATGTTAAATAAATAAACTTATTTGTTAATCACGCCTCTTTAGCGAAACAAATCAAAATCAAAATCATTTGGCAGTAACTATATATGAGGCTATAAATGTAGCGAGAGTTTATCCTAAATACAAGTGTAAAATACTATTCCACTCATAATCTCATATGTATACATAAAAAAAACAAAAAAGTAATCTTTCTCTAAAATTCATTCAGGAATAACACCTTTGGTTTTTTAAAAGACTTATGATAATAATAATAATAGTATGTATTGATGATAATAACAATAATAGCGATAATAGTGAATAATAATGAATGAATAATTTTAGAAATTCCTTCGAACTTTGGGATTTCTTTCGAATTTTAAAATAATTGACAAATAGAATTTTGTTATAATTTTTAAAAATAATAAAAACTTTTACTTATAACGCGAATGTTTTACTTATAACAAAGAAAAAAAATACAATAAATATGCATATTAGATTTATAACACGTTTTTAAATTTTAGTCGTTCTTTTTCTAAAATCAATGTCTTAAATTCTAATTCCTTCTGCATTATGTCAATTTGTAATTTTTCTTTTTGCAATAGTGTTTCTAAAATTTTAATTTCAAATTCATGTCTTTCTTTTCCATTACTTATCATTAAATTTACTAATTCTGTTTTACTATCTACTAATGTATCACATTTTTTATTAACATTATTTTTTTGTTTTAATTGATTACTTGTTTTTTTTACGATTCCTTTAAGTGCTGATGGCATAACATTTTCTTTTGATTTTTTATTTTGGTTAGTACTAGCTGAATAATCCATAAGTGGCACAGACTTATTTGTGTTTGTTGATGTTCTGAGTGGAGTGCTAATTTGTGTTTGTAATTTTTGGGGATTCCAATTTTTCCAATTTAATTTGTTTTTTTGAAGAAACTGTAAAATAACAATGAGTAACAATGAAATACAAAGGATTACACAGCGCTCATATAATATCTTACACATTATAAATAATATTATTCGTTATTAATTACATTTAATACGTCTTCCTCCTTATCAGATTCATCATTGTCTTTTCTGCCATCAGTCTCATCTTCTATATTATCTTCGGTTATTTCTATAACATTTTCACTTGCTTCATGTAGCCATTCTTCATCAAATGCTTCATTTTTGTCAACATCGTCTGTAATATAAATAAAATAACATCACAATAAAATGCATTAGGAGAAATAATTTAATTACATATAACTAATTGTAAGATTATTAAATGAAAAATATTTTATGGCCTTAATTATAAACATTATAAAAATAAAATATAATAATGTATATTATACATACTATCGAATCCTGCAATGTAATCACTATCTAAATCATTCGATAGGCCTTCTACTGCCGGTCTTATTATTTCCCGGACTTGTTCAGCTATTGGATCACTTATAGCCTTATATTGTCCTCCACCTACAAAAATACACAGCTTTTTTATTACAGATATTTGATTGTAATCAAAGTATATCGTTGCTTATTTATGTAAAGTTTACATATATCAAACAAGTAACAACCTGTTTTATAAATTGCCTGTTTCTCCTCAGCAAATTGTTTTTTTGTTCTTTTCTTTATATTTTCCCAACATGTTTTTAGAGACTATACAGTTCGTACAACTCCTTTAGAACGAGACATAAAATTTAGTCGCAAATTCTCCCAACAATCTTCTTTTTCTTTCATAGAAATACTATTTGTTGTTTTATTTTCTAATATTTTACATCTTTCTTGTATTAATTCGACAAGAAGCATTTTTTCAGATTCACTAAAATTTTTGGTTCTTTCTTTTTTATTTGCTTGGTCCATTTGTACATGTATATCTATTTTTATAAAGAGACTCTAAACACAGAAAAGAAACAATTTAATTTATTTAATGCAAGAGATTATATAATATCTATTTTATACCATAAATTAGGTTAAGAAATTACTTCTAGAAATTGCTCTTCTTGCTTGTCGATTATCCGTGTTTAAATATTCCAATATTTGATACAGAATAATTATATTGATCTATATATATCAGCAACAAGACTTTTTAACATACAACGATAACAGTTTGTTGTCAAAATAACCGATTGACGACGAAAAACCATGCGTTGATTATAATTAGGTTAGATTTTAATTATGACATGTGATACACTCTTTAGCTGTCCACCAATCACATTATTTGTTACTAAATACAATTCGAGTTAGCACGCATTAGATATACGTTCAGTTGATCGGAACGAAGGTAAAGTTGAAGGAAAGTAAAATAAGTTGACCGAAAATTAAACTGCGTTCAAAGTTGAACGCAGTTCACAAGAACTCTGAACTGAACCACTTTGGAGGAAATGGGCATAAGTCAATCGTAGAAGAACAGGGGAGGGGGTGAAGGAGATATAGGTGGGGGAGGAGGGGGATTTAGAATCACAAGGTGAGAGTCATCGATACATTTGCTTAGGATTCGGCCAGCAGTATTAACACGCGTTCCGCCCCACATAGGATGATGCGCGTTAAAATCACCAAGAAGGATTGAGTTATCATGATCGTTGAGGAAGGAGGTAAGTGAGGAAAATGAGTTAAAAGAAGTAGATACATTGGGATGTCTGTAGACACCTATCAAGAAAAGGTAAGAATTATTAAGAGAAAGCTTGACACCGAGAGCTTCGAGAGAGCTGTTGATCATAGAAGAGAGGTCTAGGGAGGAGTAAGTGATGGGGTTACGAATAAGGGTGATCATCCCCCTAACATCAGTCATATTTGCGTCGACGCGGAGACAGTCGAATTCCCGCACACGGAAATCATGAAAATAATTAACGCATGTTTCAGCTAAGAATAGGATATCGTAGGATTCGGACAACTTTTCGACTTCAGCCTTCTTGCCTAGGGCACCACGACAATTCCAATATAGAATACGAAGGGCTCGCAAGTCGTTCATTGTGTATTGAGGAGAGCTTGAAGGGCGGTGAGAGTGTTATGGAGTCCGATACCGAGGCTTGGATTGAGAGATGCATCCGCAATATTGCTTAGTATTTGAAGAAGAAATGAAACTATCCATTGAATAATTTGTGAAAGACGTGTGATTGAGGGGTAAAGGAAGAAGGCGGGAGGGGGAGTGAGCAAAGAGGCAGAAGGAGGTGAACCAGAAGCAGGGGGAGACGATGCTAGAGGAGGAAGAGGGATCGGGGGAGAGGGAAGGGAGAGGGGGGATTACCAAGGGGGTAGGGAAAGGAAGAGGGGAGATTGGGGTAGTTAGGTAATCTACCATGGGGCGTGTAGAGAAAAGATTTATGGGATTCCTGCAATTTAGCGTAATTATCCGAAGGGTGGTGTTCAGCGGTCCTTTTCTTATTGTCATTGTGGTCGCTGCCTAGAATAGACGGATCCGAAGGGTATCACTTCGCCGCACCGTCCCGAGGTGACTGAGAATAAGTATGCTTGATGGAGGGAGCCATCCCGACCATATCCGCATAGGAGCGGCCCGTATAATGCCGCGGGTCAGGGAATTCGGAAGAATTACCAACGAGGTCTGAGGTCTCAAAAAATCATCATAGCTAGCCGGCTGTCGTGGGGGATGAGACAAACGATTGGATGATAGAGGGGGAAAATCTTTGTGATGGAAGGGATTAGGAGAGGGAGAAGTAGAGGGGGTAAGGACCCCAAATTTAGCACGGAATATGAGACATTTTCGATAGCAGCGTAGGCGTATATTTGCTTATGGCGCATGTATGTGGGGCATACTGAGGAGGAGGACAAATGTTCCCCCCCGCAGTTGCAGATTGGCGGAAGATGTAAACGAGGGCATTCCTCCAGGTTAAGATGTTTTTGAGAGCCGCATCTAGCGCAGCGCGGCTTGCTCTTGCAGTCCGCGCTGACGTGTCCGTATCTTAAGCACGAGAAGCACATAAGTACTCTCGGGAAGTAGGGTAGAACCGGAAAATTGACGCACAAATAATTGACCGAGCGTGGCAAAAATTGGCCCCGACGGCCATTTTATTGCGACCCGAGGATTTAATCTCCGTGATTTTATTATTAGCTATACGCGTCATAACGCGCGCTACCGTAACCGGATCCAGACAAGCATCACCACCATCATTACTCGCGACTCACAAAGACAATAAAGGGGGAGTTGTCCTCCTCGTCATAGGTTAGGTTAGTTATGTTTGTATCTTGATTGAGAGTATACGTCGTGGTTGCTACCTTCGGCAGGGACTCTCCGGCACTCTGCTCGTCATCGTGAGCACGCTTGCTGGACAGGGGTACCCCGCTACGGCCTGTCGCCGCCTCCACTAACGGCCGATCCCCGAGCAACATGACTCCCACCGAGGGGGGAGGTGGATTCCCACTCACAGAGGACCGCGAATCTATTGAATGATCTCCGTCGATACCGATGTCCGTGTCCATTTTATCATCCTCATGAAGCGAGGAAATATCTAAATTGCGAGGCGAGTCATTGCCACACGGAGACCGCGATCGAGAGCGAGAACGAGCAGGCATAGCCGCAGGAACAACGCGAGAGCTTCGCGAAGACTCTCCCTTTCTCGCTTTTTTCTTCTTGCTATTAGATTTGCCTTCTTCCGAGTTATTAACCGGCAGGGGGGCTTTTCTATAGAAGGCCGCAGGGGGCGGCATTGCTTTTGAGCACGAGGTGGCCTTAGAGCCATTGTCAGAACTCTCCCGCACGCGCGTAAAAAAAGAGTTGAAATCCTCGAGGGATGCAGAGAGACGTTTGTTGACCGACACTGAGCCGCCGCCGGGATCCGGTGGGGGTAGAACACCGGCCTGCATAGCAGGACCGGAAGCAAAATGCAAGAACGAATCCGCAAGCAGGCAAAAATGAGTGTACTCACAAATAGAGAGGAAAGAGATCCCACTCAAAATCACCGAGCGCCAGGAAAACAGGCCAAAACCAAGGATGCACAGGAAGCGAAACGAAAAGCACAGGAAGCGAAACGAAAAGCGCAGGAAGTCCGCACCGTTCGATGGCTCACGAGCGAATGAAAAAAAGATTGTCCGCTGTCCGAGAGAGGTTTTCCATAACCTTAACCTTAGCGTTAGAAGAATCTAAACACAACCTCCCTCTTTTTCTAGTAACCTGAGTAAAGTCAGTATCCATAAGTTGAGCCGTATCATCGCATTCGCTAGACAATGCCGCCGAATTATTAACCTGTACGGGAACGGATTCTTTGAGTAGACTATTAATCGCAGTCTTTATTAAGTCATCGTTCATTCTACAATATTCAATAACGTAGGATCACTTATCGATGTGTCTGAAAGTTCAGAAAAGCAGGGAGAAGCAGGAGAGATAATCGGAAGGGAAGGAACCGATGAAAACGTCGATGCCGCCAAAAGCGGCGAGACCTCACGCACGCCGGCCATAACAGACGACACGGACGCCCCCCCTCCCTCCGGCCCGAGGGCTCTGCCTCGCCATAGGCATGAGAGCCACGCGCCCGAGAAAACACTATGCGAAAAAGATTCACGCAAAACTCGTGTACGTCCAAGACCTTCTGCAAGCGCCGACCGTACAATCGACACTAACCCAGGTCAATCGGTTACCCGACACACTCAATCCACACGAATAAAGAAAATCACGCAGCGACACGAGAAACACGTCCGATCCTCACGAACCGCAGCCATCTTCTCCCAAGCGGCTTGCGAAAGTTCGTACAAGTACACTAGTATACACTGGTGTACACTATTCAGCCACAGAAAACAGATATCACAGATATCGTCGTACATACATACAAATAGTGCGCAAGTCCACGGCTAAATAAAACGGTAAGTATATGTGAAAATAATAACTTCTCTCAACTAAAAGACTTTAATATGTACTATTTCAATACGTAGCATTAAAGATTCACAAGCAATCATCATAATTAGATATTAGTTAAAAATCGTAATTACTGAGCATCAAATTTGTAAGGTTAGAAAGTCATACTGGCTACGTTTACACCGTGCATTTAGACCGCGGCCTATACAATAGATGTCCTTGTTTATCTTGTAGGTTAAACAAAGATCGTATAGGTCACGGACTAAGCGCACGGTGTAAACATAACTACTAATACGTAATAATTAATATCGTTTTCGATTGGGGTGCACTGGCTGCACTCAGTGTCAAGAGCGTGTTCGATTGACAGTTCCAATGCGCACTTGGCTAGTGTCATGTGTTCATTTGACCGCACGACATTCACGTAGTGTGCACTCAGCGCTCACTCAGTGCGCACTAAGTGGCACAAGATATTTTGACGGTGCCAATTCAGTGCACTGGATACATACCATATATGTATGTATAGGATATCTGTGCATCGTTTTATCACAGTATAAAAGGATATACAGTAGGGACAAGCAAACCTGTAATTTATAGCATGCAAATGTGTACAATTATTGATAAGTATGTATATATAT
>NW_017257525.1:855-10101 GCF_001594055.1 Mycetomoellerius zeteki | reverse complement strand
ATTTTTTATTCGTTTTTTAAAATAACATGTAACAGGTTTAATAGTGTTGTGATTTGAGATATATTAAATTGAATTAGTCGAATAACTAGACTTTATCTGACAAATATAAGAAGAAATTTAAGAAATAAATTTAACACCGTTTTTTTAACAGTAAAGGAAGAATATTTCAAATTGGAGATTAAGTAATATCGATCAGTTAAAATAAAACGGATTGCTATATTATTATTAGTTCTCTTATTGCGTTTATATTTTGTAACTCTGACTATCATTGCAAATAAAAAAAGATTAAGTATAAGTACGAATCTCCTTATATTTCCTGAAAAATAAATATATATCTATCATGTTTCATTTCTATTTTATTTTCTGTTTTAAATATAATGTATATTGTGTAGGTCTGTTATTTTTCGAAGGTTCTGAACTTATTGCATCAGGGTACACCAGTTCAGAACTTACAGTGGAAAAAAGAACAGACCTTATGCAATAAAGTAGAAAAAGAGAAAAGGTTACAACAGAGAGAAGAGGTGAGATGGAATATCAATGCCTTGATTGGTTACATACCTCGCTCGCGCATGTGCAGTTCATTTTTATCCACGCTGACATCAAAGGTGCCGACAGAGAGTTGCGCTACTGTATATACTGTGATTCAGTGCAACCCATGGAACTCGTCCAGTATTGGTGTGAACTGAGTGCACATTGGTGCGCACTAACTTTTTCCCAATCGAAACCGCTGTAATAATAAAGTACTACATATAAATAATAATTTTTATACAGAAATTATTGCTTATAAAAACGTATAATATTATATTATTAATTATTATGCATTAGCATAACATTTTCTAACCTTACAAATTTAATGCTCACGATAGTTATGATTTTTAACTAATAAATTGTGACGATTTTCACTTGTATGTCTACATTTTTAATGCTATGTATTAAAATATAGATATTGTAAAGTCGTTTAGGTTAAGAATAGTCTTGTCCATATATAATACTTACTGTCTTATTACTCGATTCCTATAAGAAAGAAAGAAGTTTGCACTATTTAGAAGTGAAACGCCATTTTTCTTACACTAGTACGTTTTCTATTCCTTGCCTGCACTCTTACATTCGTCAGTTCTTGCACTAGTTCAGTTCAGTTCAGGGGGTCTATTCTTGAAAAGAAACGTATACGAAAGTCTAGGGAAATATTACAGTATACGTTACGTATACTATAGTATTTTCCTAGTTTTTCGTATACGTTTCTTTTCAAGAATAGAGCCCCAGTTCTAGTACAACCCCAGTAGGCCTATTCTGTAACTTCCTAACGATAATGTCGTTATCGTTATGAAGCGACAATATTCGGTTGCGCTAACGATGGAAAAAACTATTCTGTAACTCAGGATAGCGACGCGATATCAGTACAAGATACGATACCGACATCGTTATCGAAAGGACTATATTCGAATTGATATAACTCCATCGCTGTAGTATTGAACCAATCAAATCTCTTCCTTCATACACATTTCTCGATAAGTTTAGGAAAGTTAAAAGGTCTTCGATGGATCCATGATGATTAGAGGTCAAAGGTAGTAAGTTTGATTTGAAATTGATCCGTTGATTGTTACTGATTGATATTATCTGTGATTCACGCAGTCGTCTCGTGTTGGATACATAATTAAAATATCATATATAAATACGATGTCACAGTAAGTACATATAAAATAATTTATAAATAATACAAAAAGATAATATAAAATGACAAGGCACTATGAATAAATCAATCACAATATAAGAAAGAAGCATAACTGGTTATTGTTGGGATCAATGTTTATAAAATTCTTATATAAAATAATAACAAAATACACAAATTGACACGCCATCGAAACGTAAGGAACAAAATTTAATCATAACGACACTAATTATTAGATGCTACTTTCAATGTTATGTTTAATATGTAATTTAACTGTAATTTTAAATACTGAGGATGACCTAATTTAAAGGACGAAATGTTTATTTTGTTATTATTTTATATGATAAAAATTTTATAAAAATTGATTGCAACAATAAGTAGCGTTGGTTTTTTCTTATATTGAAAAAGAAAATAGCTATGTAAAATCAATTTTTAATAATTGATGGGCAAAATGTTATTAATTAATATTTTAATGTATATGCCTTTTATGCATATATGTATATGTATATACACAAATTAATGTTTTCTCAGAAAAAAGGAAAGAATTCGCCAAGGAAGGGCCACCATGCAACAAATTGAGGCCCTAGTAAGTTATATAGAACAACATCCAGAAGTTGCTTCAGGAAAATTTACATCTATGAATGCGCATGATGATTTAGCAAAGAAGCCAAATGCTACTAATACTTGTATCTCTGGAGATAAGCCAGTTGTACGCTGTTTTGTGGCCTCAGAACATTAACAATATCTGTAACTATTTCCTTATTCACTCTAAATTGCGCGATGAATTCATTGTTAGGGAGCTCAAATGGATTTTGAGTATCGCGCAATAATCTTCTCTCTAATCGTCTTTCTAGCATTCTTACTCTTTTTTGAAGAAAAAGTATATTTATTGCTAAATATCCGTCAGCCATTTTACACTAAAAAGAAGAAATAAAGAAATCATAATAAAAGTTTAATGTGAAAAACATTTCATTTACTCTACACATATAAAGTTTATAAATAGAATGTAACCTAAATTGATTTATATATATGTATATTTTTTTTCAGATATTTTATAATTACCTTCAGATATTATATACATTACTTACAATATTTGATAATTATTCAGATCAGCAATTTCACCTCCAATATTAATTATAGGCGCTCCGTATTACTTACAGCCACTCGGACCGTTTAAGCAGGAGCGTTGCTATAGGTTATTATATCTAGTTATAGTATATTGTCGTTATTGTTTATCGAGGGGTCTGATATCCCTCGATATCTTAACGATAAAATTCGGTACTTTATCGAAACTTTTAACGACATCTATCGTTATAATAAATTACAGAATACCATTTTTCGTTATCATGTCGTTAAATCTCTGTAACGATATCCCTAGGTGGTGATATTGTCGTTACGAAGTTAGAGAATAGGCATACAGTGCAGAAACAGAAAACAAATCTCATGTATTAAGCCTTGTGTCCACGATGCTAGAAATCCGTCCGAGATCTCAGATGAAGAAAGAATTGACCAATCGCAATGATCATGTGATTAAATTGTTTAAATGTGATTGGTTAATTCTTTCTCTCTCCGAGATCTCGAACCAATTTCTAGCATCGTGGAGGCTTTACACTATTTTTACACTATCGATTACGATCGCCGCAAACTAACGGATTACTACTTATAAATGTTATCAATCCGTAAAAAATAAAACTATGGTGCCTCAAGGGTTTTTGTTGCTACCAACATTGCCCCCTCTTTTTTTATGGAAATGTCGTGTAACCTTCATATTGGGTGTATTCCACGAAAGATTATAGAAATGCGGAACTAATGCAACCAATTGCTGATTAGAATTTCTGTTGTACATTCTAACAGAAATGTAAACGAATTTACGATTGGTTTTTGTAACCTATGCATCTCGAAAAGTACGCCTCATGGGGAACCGATACTTTCCATTGCGTTATATATAAACGGATGATCGAATGAACTTAATTTCATTAAAATCGGAGGTGAGGCAGCTATTCTAAAGCCCAAGATACATTGCGAGAGAATAGCGATATCGATAGAAATAACATGATTTCAACCTATCAAAAATCGGATATATAGGAATACACAGTTTTTGATAAGTTGAAATTGTATTATTCCTATCGCTATTCCCTTGTATTTGGGCTTAAGTAATTACCATTTATTTAATATAAAAATATTAAATAAATGTTTAAAAAATGTTTTTTAAATATTAATTTTAAGTATTAATTGTGCGCTATCCTTGATGGGATAAGAAGTAATTCAGGGTATCTATCATAGAACAAAATTGGAATAGATTCCGATCGGAATTATTCAATTATACCTTACATTTCTATTGTGTTTTCTGGGGAAAACGGAATAATTCCGAATCCATTCCGACTTTGTTCCATGATAGGTATCCAAAGTTTATTTCAGAAAAGTGTGTTTATTTCACAATGAAACCTGACAATCCTGATGTAATATTATTTATTATATGGAATCGATGGCAAAAGTGAAAAAAGATGAAGCAAACACTTCAACAATGGAAAGAATTAATAAATGCAATGCATCAACTTTTCTTCAGACAGAACAAGCCAAAATGAGAGTCAGAAATTGAATTCAACGACCTCGGCTACGTCCCCATGGAGAAAGAAACAGCGGAACGGAATCAGAACGGAATATTAACAGAAAAGAGATAGGATGAGGATATCTCTTTTCTATCAATATTCCATTCTGATTTTGTTCCGCTGTTTCTTTCTCCATAGGGACTCAGCCTCAGACGCATGATGGTTCCATCATGATTTGATAACGACAATATAGTGTAAAAAGTATAAAGTAACTAAGCAGAAACCGATGTTCAAGTGAAACGATATGATTGGTCGGCGCAAATTACGCTTAGGGTGCCGTCACACAGCCCGTAATCCGTAATCCGCACCGGATGTCTGCAAAAGTTACTAGGTATTGCGTCCGTAACGTTACGTGTGTTATGGTGGAAAGAATATAGACCGGAATCCATAGTCCGGTCTTAGGGCGACTGTTACCAACTCCGATTAACTTAATCGACCGATTAGTCCATTGGAATTGGCCAATCGCCATCTGTCGTCAAACAAAATGACAAATGCGATTGGTCAATTCCAATGGACTAATCAGCCGATTAAGTTAATCGGCGTTGGTAACAGTCGCCCTTAATCTCAAGCAATGTCTTAAAATCCTAATACGGCTCTCTGATTGGTTCATGCATTAGCTTAAGATCTCGAGTCTTGAACAACGTTTATAGATTCCGCCCATAAGGTGAAATATTCCGGTGGATGCGCAATCGTCCAAAAGTAGTAGGGAGCAGTTAGAGTCCTAGATTTATCAGAGAGGCGCAACCGGTGTTACGCATTCTGATTCGCTGTTGCAATCACATGACTTGGCAGCCATTTATAGTACTAGTGACACATTTCTATTTCATTTTATTCTATACATTCTATCTCACTCTCTATCTCATTCTTGCTCTTGAACAGTATCCATGCTGACTAAATTGTTATTACTTTTATTAAATTGGTATTATACCAATTTTATTAAATTGGTATTATACAGAAAGCCCTGATTACTTGTTCATTAACAGTAGATATATATGCTTCACAATTATTATTTTTTTTAATGTTCCTTGAATGTAAGAACATAATACTGCAATCGTACCTGCAATTATACAATATCTTATCTTCAAACATTTCTGTTTTAATTTACAAACAAGCAATGACTTTAAAATTATTTCATTCCAAACAATTGGAATACTCCATAGATTAAACTATATGAAATTCGTCTACGTATCATACAGAATTATTTATCTGAGTAATGCAATAATATTTTTTTTAACTTCAAGAATAATTTTATCGAGAATCTTTACCATTGAGTAAAGTTTTACTCCGTTAACAGGAGTGCAAATTAAGAGGTTATAGTGATACGCAAAAGTGATTATAATGACAATTAATCAACTGACTTATTAATACATAAATATTCCCTCTAAAGAATTGATACGATTCATTTAAATATAATTTTATATTACTTTGTCTTATCTTGTTTGACAGTTTAAAGACAGTTTCATAGCATGTCAGTCATGTTTAGTACCCTCCCTAGTACCTTTGTCATACTGACTTAAGCCGGTTGCGCCTCTCTGATGAATCTAGGGCTGCGTTTCATTATTCACTGTCAGTACTGGCAGCATTGCACATGCCATTCCAAAATATATCGCAGTAAACTTCCAATATACTTTTGCGTTTATATGACGTCATAAATTTTTGCGTCACTTCCTATTTCTATTACTGCGACTGGCGAGGTCAGATAATCGCAAATTTGTTTTTTTAGATGTCGAAACGAATAATGTCAAAAAGTTATGACATATTAATATGACATATTAATAAATAAAGTAGATGCAGAAAAAGCACGCAAAGATATGAATATAATTAATAATTCCAAATTTTATCAAAATTTAAAAAATTATTTATTTCTACACAGTCTCCTACCAAGTACTACTAAATCCGTTTCGTTATGCAATGTTATAACGTCATAAAAGTACTATTAGTAATTTCAAAACGCTTCTGCAGTACTACTTTATGACGTCATATTGTTAGTACTGACAGTGAATAACGAAATGCAGCCTAGGACTCTAGGAGCAGTAAGCCAATCAGGTTGTCCCCAAAGTGCTAAATTCAATATGGCCTACACTAAATATATACATTAGGTCTATTCGCGTTGCATAAAATCCCCAAATATTTTTGCACTTAAAATGAGATAGATATATATTTGGCCTTGAAAAGAGAGAAAGCGAAGATGCCTAATGCCAAAAGTGCAAGCAACGCGAACAGACCTTATGTGTATGTAGAGTGCCGATAGTGAATGTTGAGGTTAGATAAGTCCGGATCTACAATAGGTGTTTTAAGTCATAAGCAATAAGAATTTGACCAATTACAGTCAAATTTGAGGAGAATAATCGACTATAAGGCGTTGTCTACAATATGCGAAGTAAGCTTGGTTTTAAGAAGTAAGAGTAAGAAATTGACCAATCATAATCAATTATTCTTCTCACATTCGACTATGATTGGTCAATTTCTTACTCTTCTTAAATCAAGCTTACTACGTGTATTGTAGAGGACCATAATTCGTCGATTTCTTATGGCTTAAGGCTTATGCGGGGTCTACAACAGAAATCGTAGCGGTCGTAGATCTTAAGTTATAGAAAATTGACCAATCATAGTCGATTATTCTTTTCATATTTGACTGTGATTGGTTAATTTTCTACGACTTAAGACTCTACGACCGCTACGATTTCTATTGTAGACTCCGCATTAGAACTCTGGCTGCGGTTCACTTGACGCTATAAACGCTTCGAAGCATTCTTTGATTAATCAATTCATAAAATTCTTTGTTCTGATTGGTCGCTCAAACGCTTCGAAGCGTTTGTAGCGTCAAGTGGACCGCAGCTTCTATTGTAGATCCGGAGCACCGACGATACTATGAAAGACCGACAGTCTTAGGCCGGAATCAGACTACGCATTGAAGATTGAGATTGAAGATTGAAGATTAAAATTTGACCAGTGAGGGTAAAGGAATTTTAGCTCCTACTGTTTCGATTAGTCAAATTTTAATCTTTCAATCTTCAATCTCAATATTCAATGCGTAGTCTGATTCCGGCCTTACGGGAGTTGGCGGCGGAGAAAAATTTCGCCGTCCGCTAACGCCCTCAGTAATGTTGCGGCCAGAGTAGAAAACAAAATGAAAGATCGATAAGATTGATTAAACGCAGTGGATACATTTAGCAATCCCTTGCCATTTGGCGATCATTATATTAAGAAAATCTGTACAGTAACAGTAAAAACTGTAAAAATTATGAAAGTAATAACAGTTTATCGTAAAGTAGAAACGAATTTGGATTAAAAAAATAACTACACTATTTAAGGGGATGCTGGAGTCTCCTTTTTTACCGATAAAGCAAGCGTTTATGTTAAATGCGATTTTCTACGAATTAGTTGCACAGAATAAAAATTCCTTCTCCACGATTGAATTATCCGTGCTAATGTACCTACTTCTGGTGTGTTTTGTGTCCAAAGCTGAGAAAACTAATAAATTATAGATTTCTGTATCCATGTGCTATCAGCTCACCAAACATTTACTTCGTGAAAAAATTATATGCACGTTACATGCTCGAAATGAGAGCAGAAGCATATGTAGAATAAAATGACGAATACAGTCATATCTTTAGAATTGAGTTTTAACGTCTAAATAAAAAGATAATAGCATTCTACGAAATTGTGTATCTAGTGCGTGAGAAATCGACGATGTACGACAGTTTAGACTGTTGTAGAGTAACAAATTAGTTCCTGAATATTAATCCAGATGGTGCTGTGAATGAAGTGTCAGACGGGAAAGACGCGGCCGCTGTCAGCTGTGGTTAGCTGACAGCTAGTGTAACGAGGTTATGACTCTCGTATATCGGACGTCGGTGTTAAGTCCAAGACACAATGCGAGGGAATAGCGATAGCGATAGGAATAACACGATTTCAATCTATCAGAAATCGGATACACCGGAATACATATCGCTATTCCCTCGCATTGTGTCTTGGGCTTTACGTCGCTCATCACGTTTCGTGAGATTATATCGTTTTTGGATTATCGATCTCATGGATCCAAATCCGGTCGAAAGCTACAAATGACTAAATATGAAGTGCACTCATTAAACCACGAATCGTGTGAACATATAACCGGTGTAACATACTCCGACGACATATACATAAGGACAAAAATGCCTATCCCAAGTTGCACTCGTATTGGAGAAAGCATAAAAAGGAATTAGAAGGCTTGAAAAGGCATGGTCAAGCCTTCGTGTCGCCGTGCGTACATATAGTGTATAATACTAAAAAAAAAATTTAACGTCTAGTCAGTTCAGTGAATGAAATCTATTAATTGTTAGTGTGTATACGATAATGTTATATAATGTTTTTTAAACTTTGATCATGTTTCGATCAAATCCGATATACACTGGTAAAACAAAAAATCTAAAGGTCATGTTACATAGATTTTTAGTAATGACAATACATGTATAAATGGGGACACGAATACTTGACCATGCTTTTTCAAGTCTTTTCATTCCTTCTTATGCTTTTCCAAGTGCAACTTTAGATAGTCATTTCTATCCTCATGTGTAAATCGTCGCAGTATGGATCGTGGTCAATGAATGCACTTCATAAACATATGAAACTTTTTCGATTGTAATGGATTTGGATTCACCTGAAAACGATTACCCGAAAATATCATGATCTTACCTAATCAGAAAAAAAGATGAAATATGTTCAAGGTCATGACTTTGATATATATATATATATATAATGTAATATATAAGGCATGTATATATATATATGTATACAAAATTGAAAATGGCTCATTTTCTTGCTTAGCAATAAATAAAATATGCTCGTAATTATTGTCGTTTCTACTATTTTATATATATAAAAGATGGGAAATAACTATACTAAATAAATATATGGAGAAATTAATATACAAATAAAAATATAATGTATATATATTTGATATACAGGGTGTTTCCAAATTAAATG
>NW_017257525.1:0-718 GCF_001594055.1 Mycetomoellerius zeteki | reverse complement strand
CGCCCTTGCGCGCGAAGGACCGCTAGCCCGCTGATTGGTCGCGACAACGCGCGACGCGGCTGCGCAACCCCGTAAAGGGGGGAGCTCGCGGAATGATCGCGCATCGATCGCGATCCTGCTCGTCCTCTTCCGCTTCCAGCTACCGAGTAGTATAGACGTCCCGGCCCGGCGAGATTTGAGAGGACGAGCGAGAGACCCCGAGTGAGAGGATCGTCGCGGGATCCAGCCATCGGTGAGGTTGCCCCTTGGGCGGATACCGGTTTTTGTGAAGTCGCATGCAACGGGGCAGAGGGTCGCCCTCGCGTTCTGTCGTCGGTACGCGAATTTAGTGTTAGTACGGTGGCCGCCATAAGCGACGCCGTCTTGGTGTTACGGGTACGGCGTAGCCGGCGCCAAGCGTGAGAGGCTCTCGGGCCCGCGTGCACGGGGCTATCGGGGATAGCGTCGAGTCGCGAGGACGGGCCTCCTGGAGTTCGCGGTCTTGGCGAGGCTGAAGAGCCATCGCGTGGGATATCGCGGGCGCGAGCTCGGCGATCACGGGTATTTTCCGCGTGCGTATTGCCGGCGTGCATGAGCGTGCCTGTGGATTCGCGAGGTCTCGGCGCCGGGTCGGCCGGTTGGAATTGCTGGCTAAGTTCGCCGCTTGCTGTCTCTCTCTCCGCGGCTATCGTGCCTGTCTGACCGCCTGACCGGATTATCGGTTAAATAGCACCGCTTT
>NW_017257524.1:0-649 GCF_001594055.1 Mycetomoellerius zeteki | reverse complement strand
GTTTATTTGCGTTAATCTCCGGAAAAAAGGCCTCAGTAAAATTGTGCCTTTATTCCGACAATACCCTCAATTGCAACTGGTTAAAAACTGGATAATTAACTAACGTGCAGATATAGATACTTTGTAAAGTATATATATATATATATACGCAACTATATTAATTTACAATTTAATATTTTTATAAGAGCTACAATTTTTTCGGTGCGTAATTTGCAGAATTGGATATACAGGGTGTTTGGAAACAATGAAAAATCTTTCGCATAGGCGCAGAATGGACTAAACTGAGAAGAAAAATCCTAGAATGAACTAAACTGAGAAGAAAAATCCTCTACCATTTTACAATTTTCACAATAGTTAACAAGATATTAATTACTAAAAATTGTCGAAAATTGAGATTTTCAATAATTTTTTATTCAAATACTATTAACTTTACAGAAAAACTGTAGGAGACAAAAATTGTTTATTTTTTTCTCATAAAGTTCTGAGAATTTTTCCAAAATTTTTTAATACCGTTCTTTCTCATGATGATAAAAATAAGAAAATGCAGTACTAAAAAGTTGATAAAAAATTCAGAAAAATATTTTTAAAGCTTTATGAAAAGAAAATTTATCTCTTTCAGCATTTCTGTAAAGTTGATAGTATTTGAGTA
>NW_017257523.1:2208610-2209303 GCF_001594055.1 Mycetomoellerius zeteki | reverse complement strand
TCTTATGAAGGGCTATGCATCGTATTCAGCTGACTTCGCACATTATATGAAGAATGTCGGATTTCCACATCCGATGTTTGATGAGACCGTGAAAAGACTAATAACACGTGATGGATATTTTAATTTTTACGTACCGTTAGGCATGTTGTTGGGCTTTTGCGTAGATTACAAACATGTAGTAATTAACGCACGTCATGAATTGATTTTGATACGAGCGCGCAACGACAACAATTGCATTGTGGGAGATCCGGCGACAGAGCCGAAACTTGAATTGTTCAAGATACAGTGGCGAATGCCTCACATTACGTTGAATGAAGTCAATAAACTATCCATGTTGCGTGCTTTGGAGAGCGGACGATATCTGAGTATGAGTTTCCGTTCATAGGATCTGTACGAGTATCCTCTATTGCCAAGCACGACGATGCATTCGTGGGCTATCAAGATGGCTACTCAGCTCGAGAAGCCGCGATACGTCATCTTTGCTCTGCAGACTAATAGAAAAAATAACATGGCAACACATAAAACTTACCTCGACAGTTGTACCTCTGTGAAGTTGGCACCTCATTTTACAAAAAATGAAATTTTGGTCACAGTTCCGAATGCACCCCGAAGAGTTCTGGAGTTCCTGCCTAACATTAAGAATAGTTCCGGCGAATTAACATAAAAAAATAAAAAAAAAGGGGGTGCTAACTT